>NC_090895.1:48154033-48164033 GCF_036669925.1 Montipora capricornis | reverse complement strand
GTAAACATAAGATCTTACGCCATCCCCATCGTCATCATCAAAATTTATTCGTATGTTTGTTATGTTTTCAAAATATCGATTGATATTGACAGTAAGTATTTTGCTTGTTGAAAAATCTATGTCATAAAATACACTAGAGTCTCCATAAAAAGTTATATCGTGATTCGACTCTGATGGATAATTTTTTTTAGCATAAATTTTTATTTTATCAATATAAATTTTAGTAAATGTTAGATGTACTGTTCTAGAAATATTAAAATCACAACCCAGTGATGATTCTAAAGTGGTTCCATAGGAGTAAGACGGTAATATCTTATCAAATAACCCTAAAATTTTATTACCATTCAAATTTAACAGCACATGCATTTGTAATTCATTGTTTGCAACCTCATAAGCTTTTTCATAATCATAAATTGTAAAATCAAGGTTGTTTTTTGATTCACCTTTTATACCGTAAATCAGGACATACATTGGTAAAAGAGTTGGGCTTCTATTGTCATAAGTGGATTGAACAGTTACATATAACCGTCTTTCGATAGTTGGTGAAGAACCATCTGGTGATAAGTTCATGATAAAGCGATAATATTTATAATCTGTGTTGGTTTTGACTGTAGTGGTTCTATCGGTGTTCATGTTTCTTTTTTCAAAAGTAACCTGAAATGAATTAAACTCCACATCAAAACCAGTTTTTTGGAAATATATTTCTAAACACACAGTATATTTATCGCTATAATTGTCACGTATCAGTTTGAATAGATTAAAATCGAATCGTCCTTTGAACAGACTGGAACCATCTGTTGCCTTTTGAACCTTGAATGAAAATGCTGTTTTGTTGTTTTTATGTGGCGAGTCATTAGAGTCGATTAAATTGGCATCCTGTATTCCATAATCTTCTGTAAATTCCCCATCATCCATAGCATATTTCAGCACATTTTTTCTGTTTGTGTGAGTAGTTATGTGACTCTTCACTATTTCGTCGTCTACATATTTCTTATTTTTTTCTATTTGTTCGTCTGTATATTTATTGTTTTCGGTACTTATAGTCGAAAAAGCGTCATTTACTTGCTTCAAAGTTATGGCATCTTGATTATGTGTGGCGTTTCCGAGATTTATTATTCGTTGATTGTTCATGTCTAGAACAGAAGTCATTACACCGCTTCCATCCAATTTCAATGTTTTTCCAACCTCGGAATCGACATAAGATTTGTTTGTCACATCTCTAGCACCGGTTGGTTGTCCGCAATTTATTATTTTATTCAAAGACATATCCAAATTTCCAGTCATTTTAGAGGATCCGTCTAAACGAAGTGAATCTAAAAATAATCGATCAACATAACCTTTTCCAGTGGCATCATTTCTACCTGTCGGATTAGCAAGATTGACGATCTTTTTTTGTGACATATTTAAATTTCCAGTCATGTCCTGCGAACCATCACGGAGCACAACCTGATTTGTATTGGGTTTGGTTGATAAACCAGTTTGTAATTGGTGTTTTGTAACAGCGTCAGAATTGCCAGTGCCTTCAGCAAGATTGCTGATTGTATTATTTCCAAAGTCAAAATTGCCAGTTACGGAAATACTTCCATCTTTTTTCAAATAATTAGCCAGCTCCGTTTTATCAGCTTTAAAATTAAAAGAGCTGTCAACGTAAAATTTATTAGAAGCATCTGAATGTAGTATCGGGTCTTTCACTCCGAAGATTCTTTGATTTTTCATGTCGATTGGATTTTGCAATTCTATTTTACCATCGTTAGTATTGAGCACCATGTAAAAACTATGCAAATGCGCACTACTGACAGCGTCACTCTCGCCATGTCTAGCAGGTGCAATATTTTCTACACGTCTGTTATCCATATTAAGGGTGCCAGTCATTGCATTGCTCCCATCTATTTTCAAACACCCAGAAACCTCTTTATCAACATAACTCTTGGTGCTCGCGTCATTATTCGTTTGAGGTGAATCTAAATTTCTCAGTTTTTTATTCTGCATATCATAATCACCGTCATCTGTTAGTTTAAAACCAACACCAGGCAATCCTTTTACTATTTCAATAACTTTTTCATGTGAAAATGTGTCTTCAGGTAATTTACCATTTGAGTAACTCATATATGTAATTGGTTTATATTTTTTCATCGAAATTCTTCTTCACTTGTTTCTTAGGTTTGTCAATATATATAAAACTAAAAGGGTCTATGGTTGCTCTCTCGTATAATTGTTTGGATACATTGTTTTCGCTACATATGCGACTTTTTTCATTAGCACTTGGAAAATCATAAATGGCGTAATGTGAGCAGTTTAATCTGATATCTTTCGGTGTCTTATAGTAGCTTTGACTCAAATATATGACACAGCAGTTTTTATGTCTCCCCTGTATAAAATAGTCAACTAATGGTTTTTGGTTTTTGTCGCATACGAAATCGTCGAATATCACAATTTTTTGATTATCACTGCCCAGATTGTTTACAGGAATTATTTTATCATTGCTTGCTTCAATAATATCATAACCAGCTTCTTCACTCCATGGTTCGAACTCTTTCATGAGATTCCGATACTTTGACTGCTCCAAGTTTTTCGCATAAAGGTATATTTTGTCAAAGTACAACAATTTGTAAATCATATGAATCAGTGTATTGGTTTTTCCCGAACCAGAAGGTCCGCAAATTAGCATGCGGAAGCATTCATCAGGCATGGATTTATGCCTTCGTTTAAAGTTTGTGGTGAAGTCATCTTTAGCATCAAGATTTGGTATTTTCATTTTTATATCATATGGGTATATTGTTTCGATAATATGGTGTATAACATGGTGTTCAACACCGTGTTAAATGCTATTTTTTATATATGAATTTCCATTTTATGTAACGTAACAATATAACAATAAATGAGTTTACTTAAGTGGAAAGAACTCGCAAAGAGTAAATCTGAATTAGGGGATAAGATCAATTATGTCCATAATGCAATTACAAAACATGATATCGATCAGAAGACCAGTCAACAGGGATTTTTAAAAGTATTCAAACCAATTACAAGTAAATTAGATGATGTCATTGACAGTAATCAGGTTTTAAGGTTGCCAAGGAAAAAACGACCACTGAAGAAAGGAGAAGTTCCTGATTACGGCATTGATATAGAGGATGAAGTTCCAGATATGAATCTTGGTGATCTATTTGAACAAACTGTTTTGCCACAGCAAGAAAAACAACTGGTGCCAAAACCGCCAAAATATGAAGAAGCTTTAAAAGATATTCTTGAAGGAAAAAAAGAGATGTATGTTGATCCTAAGTACTTTCCTGAAGAACCAGAATTACCACCAGAATACGATGACGACGAAGATATCGATTATGCATTAGATGATGAAGACATGGACAATGCGATATTGAATGATCTTGGTCTTCAAAATTATGATTCTGTTGAAATGACACTGAATCAACAAGAAATGACTGAACAAAAAAACAGGAAATATCTCAAAAAGATTGTCAATGCTGCTAAATTCAAAAGAAATCAATTAAAAGGTTACAAGTCTTCTGTAAGTAAACGATTTAACAGTGGTTTAATTTCTGAAGGAACACAAAAGAATAGACAACGCAAGAGTTGCTTTAAACGCATACATAGATCATTATGAAAACAAAATCGAAACAATAAAAGGTTCTGGAATCAAAAGAAAAAGAAAAGGTGGTAATGTGATATTTTTCAACAAACCGAAAGAACTCATAAAAAAATTGGATTTAATCATTGGTGAGATATTGGCTGGTAATACAAGCATTGACATGCGAAATATGGGTGTGTCTATATTGGACACATTATTGAAAACGACAACAATCAATAGATCACAATATGGTAAATTATACAAACAATATTTCAAAATTTAATGTAACCTAATCACATAATGGAACGAGAGATAGTTTTATCATCTTACAGTGTGAAAAATAAAGGGGATAATAAACCAGAAGATTTTACAACAAATTTCACCAGACCTGTAACTCTAGACAATAATAAGCAATACGTTATTGGTCTTAACAGAGTCATTAACATGTCATTCACTTGGTTCAATGTCAATGCTGGGTACAAAAATCAATTAATCAAATACAGCTCCGATAAGGGTTCAACTTTTAAGGACATTACCTTTCCAGCTGGGGTATGGAATTATACGGACTTTGACAGACATATTAAAAATGTGACGAAAACTGGTGATACGTATCCGATGACTCTTGAATTCAACGAAACAACATTCAGAGTCACGGTTACATTAGATGCAACTTACCAACTCGATTTAAGAGCAAGTAATTTTAATGACCTGATCGGTTTTGATAAAAAGATATTAGCAAGTGGAACGCATATTGGACCAAGAGTGCCAAATCTCAGTCAAGACACAGACGTACTCAATATTCATTGCGATTTGGTCAACGAAAGTTTAGTTGACGGCGAAGAAACAGACATTATTTATTCATTCTCAACTAGTGTACTAAAACCAAGTTACTCCTTCACCCTCGAACCACAAAGAGTTACATTTAATCCTGTGAACAAAACTACAATTTCATCAATCAGAATCATGATAACAGATGGAAAAAGAAGATTAGTGGATCTAAATGGAGCGGATACGTCTTTTTCGCTGATTTTAAAAAGTATCTAATGTAACAGTATAATGAAACCGTATGAATTTAAGAGGTTTTACCATCCAAAACTTGGTAAATTTGTATTTCAACACAAAGGGTCTGGACTTATCGTTGACAATATTTTTAAACCGTTGAAGAGTGTGGCATCATCTGTTTTCAAGAAATTCGCCAAGCCAATAGCGAAGAAGGCATTAGAATCAGGGGTTTCCCATGCAGGTGATAAAATTGGCAAGACGGTGGCAGAAAAGTCAGGAGACCTAATAATGAAAAAATTGGCAAATTTGAGAAAAGGAGCTACGACACAAAGGGCAATAGCCCCATCTTCACCCATTAAACAGCAAGATGAAAGTACTGATATGATACTAAATAGATTGATATCAGGATCTGGAAGAAGGCGTAGATTTTTCAAATAAATAACATGACAGCAAAATTATATAATACAATAGTATAAATGGCTTTTAGAACAAGTGAATTATTGCAAAGAAATGAGTTAGTGCGATTTCAACTTGATGATGTAATCCGAGCCCCAGGTAACGGTCAACATCAAGAAAAGAATGGTTATAGATTCACCATCAACGACCGGAGTTCTTTCTATGATTGGTACAATGCTTATTTTGAGGTTCAATTCCAGTTACAAAAAACAGCAGATGGAGCTGGTTATGCAGCAGCCGATAGAATAACGGTGATAAACGGATCTCATTCATTGATTGCACATATGATGATTAAAAGTGCGGGGAAAATTGTTTACGATACTGACAATCTACATAAGGTCACTTTTGTGAAGAATCTGTTGGAATATTCTGATGATTACAGCAGATCAGTCGGTAAAAACAGTTTTTGGTATTTAGACACAAATGATACGACAGCCAATACTACTTTAGGATATGAATCTAGAAGAGTGCTTACACAAGCTGCCAATAATGATGGAACAGGAGGAGCAAAAGATGTGAATTTGATCATACCTCTCAATCATTACAGTTTTTTTGAAGAGTTGCAGGATAAAATGTTGGTTCCTATGCAGTTGCAATTCAATTTGAATCTCCAGAACGACAATGAACTCATCAATATGGCAGTAGGAGTAGATGCCGGCAGAGTAGTTTTGAACAGATTTCTTTTATGGGTTCCAAAATTAACACCAAAAGACAGTATGTACGACAAATTTGTAAGCTCTTTCATGAAAGAACACAAATGGACATATCAGCGTGAACTATATGCAGTGTCAGCACCTGCTAGAGTCAGTGGTTTTTTTCAGATTTCTTCCAGTATTGACAATGTCAAAGCAATTTTTGTTTATCTACAACGGGCTAAAACCGGAGTTGCAACTCAAAATCCATATCTACTTGATACCTTTAAACTAAATGCAGCAAACGCAAACAGTTATTTAACAACATGCAGACTCGAATATGGCAATGGTGTTTTCTACCCAGAAACAGAATATGACAGTGAAAGCAAAGTGAGAATATTCAATGATCTGATGTCTTATGCAATGCGAAAAAATGATTACAACACCGGAACCCAGCTCAATCTAGCGAATTACAACTCTCTATATCCTCTGATCTATTTCGATCTGTCATATCAGGCAGAGAAAGTAACAAGAGACCCTAAACAGTTGATTTTCAGGTACAAACTCAATGCCAACAGTGCAGCAGATTTCAATGTCCATGCAGTTGTATTGTACGAAGAGTCGGTTGTTATTGACAAGGTGGGTAATGAATTGGTGATAGTTTAAGCCCACAACTGAAATAGTAATATGAAATCAAGTAAATGACACATATTTATTTGTAACTGGAATTATATAACATATATTATATGACTAAACTTCATGAAATCAACGTAAGACTTTCAGATAATCAAAAAAAGAATCTGAGTAATGCTTACCATAAAAGGGAAACAATTGTTCTAAGACTGACAAATGATTCTCTTAATGGAAACGACACTCTTTATGTTCCAGCAATGGTGAAAAAACGATTGCAAAAAAATCGACAATTGAACAAAGGAATGGACATTAAGCTTGCTAAGACCAATATCAGAAAACAAGTAGGCGGAAGTCTTTTGAGCACCGTATTGTCACTTGGTATGAGAGCTCTTCCAGCTATTGGTAAAACCCTTGGGTTGAGTGCTCTTGGTGGTTTAGCAGAAGCTGGAGCTAAAAAATTGATTGGATCCGGTCAAAAAGGCGGTGCTTTTCCATTACCTATGATGATACCTTTTGAGGCGATCAATAAACTAATGCCATATCTGAACATGTTCACTACAAAACAGCAAAGAGACATCATCAATGCAGCTCAAACAGGTTCTGGTGTGCATATAACACCTACTAAAACACAATCAGGTGGATTTTTAGGCACTCTGTTGGCTAGCATTGGAATACCTTTGGCTTTGAATCTTGTCAAAAAGCTAACGGGATGAGGAGCACCGAGGGTAGGTAGACCACCTTCGTCGAAAAAGGATGGTACAGGTGCACCTAGAATGGGAATGCCCCCTCCATTTTACAGTTATCCGCCATATGTGACTGGTAATGGTAAAAAAAAAACATCCTCAACCAAAAAAAAGGTGGGAAAAGGCCTTCTCCTAGGCAAAAACAGTCCATTCAATGGCATACCCATTTTGGGGGCAATATTGTGAAACCAAAATTTCACAAAAAAATACCTATGTCCAACCACGATCTGATAAAATGGTGTAAATATTTGAATATACCGATCAATGATGTACTGTCAAGAGATGAAAAAGTTCCACATAACCATAAACAGGCGTTATTTATTTACAATCTGGAACCAGCTTATATGTCAGGATCTCACTGGGTGGCCACTTATGTTAAGAATAATGTAATAAATTATTTTGATTCGTTTGGTATGCCTCCATTTCAAGAGATTGTGAATCATGCCAAAAAGAAAAATCTAACTTTGTTACATCAAAACAATCAGATACAAAACATACAAACAACAACTTGTGGGTATTTCTGTTTATACTTTCTAAATGAAATGAATAAGGGTAATTCGTATTATGATTTATTACAAGTGTTTGACATAAATGATACAATGAAAAATGAGAGATTTATCGAACATTATTTTAGAAATATCTAACTTATATATATTATGAAATCATATTGTGTTAAACAAAAGAAAGTGACCGAATGTGTTGAACCTTCAGGTTACAAAACAGCTAAAAATGGTAGACTGATGTTCTTTTGCACTTGTGCTGAATGTGGTATTACAAAGACCAAATTTGTTAAAAAACAGGGAAACTAAACAGCCCGTTGGGAGCGGGCTTATTTGGTGATATCGCTAATACAGGAACTGAATTGTTCCTAACAAAAGGAGTACCTTATCTTGGCAAAAAAGCAGTTGAAATGGGAAGATATTATGGTTCCGAATTAATGAGAGACCCAAAATTGCAGAAAAAAGCAATCGATTATGGTTTGAGAAAAATGAACCCTCTACTTCATAAAGTCGGTTCTGAAGCTCTCGATCAATTGTCGACGAAGATAAGACCCAAGAAAAAATACACCACAAACAGAAAAGATCTTGATGGCGGTGCTCTTGATATTCACAAAGCTATTGGTAAATTGCCAAAACCAAAAAGCGGATGGACACTTCCTGGGCATCATTACACAGGACCTTATAATGATTTGGAAAATCAACTGAAGTATGACCCAAAAACTGGTCAAATATTGAAAATATATGATATGCCCACTGGCAAAACTGATGCAATAGCAATGCAACACGATGTTGATTATTCCGTCTGCAAGGATGATAGGAAATGTAAAAATAAAGCAGATAGAAAAATGGTTCAAGCTTTAGACAACGTACCGTATAATGAAAGACAATGGGGGCATTGGTTGGCAAGAAATGTTATCAATACAAAGCAGAAACTAGGTCTAGGAGTTTCAAAAAACGGAAAAAGCCGTCGGGTAACTGGCAAGAAAAATTAGCAGATGAATTACATGCATCCATAAGACGCAACTTTACTCGGCGGCGTGTAATCGTAAATCATATAGATAAAATATGGGCAAGTGATCTAGTTGAAATGCAACAGTTAAGCAAATGGAATAAAGGTTATCGGTATCTTCTTATGGTTATTGATGTTTTCAGCAAATACGGTTGGATTGTCCCATTGAAGGATAAGAAAGGTGAATCCGTTACTGAAGCATTTAAAACAATATTCAAGGAAGGCAGAAGACCACAATATTTATGGGTTGATAAGGGAAAGGAGTTCTATAACAAACACTTGAAAGACTTGTTGGATAAAAATGGGATACATATGTATTCAACTGAAAATGAGGAGAAATCCTCAGTGGTTGAAAGATGGAATAGAACAATCAAGTCCAAAATGTGGAAGCAGTTCACAGTTCAAGGTAATACAATGTATCTCGATATGCTGTCCAAACTAGTGAAACAGTACAACAACACAAAACATTCAAGCATAAAGATGGCACCTGCAGAAGCTAGCAAAAAGAGCAATGAAGGAACCGTTTACTTCAATCTATATGGTGACACAGAAACATTGAAACAGAAACCTAAATTTCAAACAGGTGACAAGGTTCGAATATCCAAGTATAAACGAAATGTGTTCGACAAGGGTTATACACCAAATTGGACAGAAGAAGTGTTTACAGTTGATAAGATCCAATACACTAATCCAATAACATACAAACTAAAAGATCTCAGAGGTGAAGAGATACAAGGCAGTTTTTATGAGCCTAAATTATTAAAAGCAAAGCAGGATATTTTCCGTATTGATAAAGTGATTAGAAGAGACTATAAAAAGAAACAAGCTTTGGTAAAATGGAAGGGATACAGTGATGAATTCAACAGTTGGGTACCGTTGAAAGACATTGAAAACGTGTGAATTGTTTCTGGCTACAAACGCGCATAAATACTTATAAAAAAATAAAAATATATACTCATATTATATGGACAAGTTTGAAAATGAAGAAAAATTTGGTTTCTATTATGAGAGCGATCAGGATTCCCATCTGTCGGATTCTGACTGGGTACCATCCTCACCGGAAAGTTTTTCATCACAAGAAAGCGAATTGGATTTTAGTTGCCCAAGTTCGCAAGAATCTGAGTCGTCACAAGACAGTGAAGAATCTGTATAAAAACAAATTGTGAATATATAGTATATGAAAAAATATTCAGACAGACAAAAATATCTTTTGATCATGTGGTACTATTTGTTGAAAGACGTGAAGGAAAACAATGTAGAACAAACCATAGAACGATTACACCCTGGCTACAAAATCAATTGGCAAGAAATGGCGAGTTACATATCCAGGGCGGCTGATGTTGTGTATGTCAGAAAAAGAATCTATCCATGGACAATAAAAACAACAAATCAAGAAGGTCACAATTTGCATTTTCTTTTTGAATTTTTATACAGAGTTCACA
>NC_090895.1:48119033-48149033 GCF_036669925.1 Montipora capricornis | reverse complement strand
AATTCCAGTGATATTCCACAATCTACGTGGGTATGACAGTCATTTCATAATGCAAGAGATCGGTGAGACAGTTAAAAATCATACATACACAAACAAGAAAGGTGAAAAGTGCCAAATGAATATAAATGCAATTCCCAATAACATGGAGAAATACATGGCTTTCATGCTCGGTCATCATCTGACCTTTATTGACAGTTTCCAATTCATGAGCTCAAGTCTTGACAGACTGGTCAGCAATCTACCAAAAGAATCATTGAAATACACCTCTCAAATATTTGAAAACGAAAAGCTTGATTTGATGTCTCGAAAAGGAGTATATCCATACGACTTCATGGATAGCTTCGGTAAATTCAATGAAAAGCTACCACCAAAAGAAGAATTTTACAGTATATTAAATGATGAGCATATCTCAGATGATCAATACAAACATGCTCAAAATGTATGGAACACTTTCAATCTAAAAAATATGGGTGAGTACCATGACTTATATCTCAAATCTGACATCCTTCTATTAGCTGATGTGTTTGAAAACTTTCGAAAGACATGTCTGCAATACTACAAACTAGACCCCTGTCATTATTTCACGTCTCCAGGGCTTTCATGGGATGCTATGTTAAAGATGACTGATATCAAATTAGAGCTTATGACCGATATTGACATGTTTCAATTCATCGAAAGGGGAATGCGAGGTGGTACATCTTATATTGCCAACCGACATGGTAAAGCAAACAATAAATACATGAAAACATATGATGAGAAGGCGCCCTCAAAGTATATCATGTATCTTGATGCCAACAATCTGTATGGATGGGCAATGAGTCAATATTTACCAACTGGTGGTTTCAAATGGATGACAGAAAATCAGATCAACAATCTTAACCTGGCTAAGTACAAAGAAGACAGTAAAAAGGGTTTGATACTAGAAGTCGACTTAACATATCCAAAAGAACTACATGATCTGCATAATGACTACCCACTAGCACCTGAAAAAATCAAAGTCAACAAAGATATGCTTTCTAATTATTGCCAAGAAATAGCCGATAAATTCAATGTATCAACCGGTTTGGTTAATAAACTGATACCTACATTAAGCAATAAAGAAAAGTACGTTCTTCATTACAGAAACCTACAATTATATACAGATTTGGGATTAAAAGTAACAAAAGTCCATCGAGTACTAGAGTTCAATCAGTCTCCTTGGTTAAAACAATACATCGATTTCAACACTCAGAAAAGAACTAATGCTAAAAATGCTTTCGAGAAAGATTTCTTCAAACTAATGAACAACAGCGTCTTTGGTAAAACAATGGAAAACATTAGAAAAAGAGTAGATGTCAGATTAGTGACGGATGAAAACAAACTATTAAAAATGGCTGCTAAACCAACATATGTTAGCAGCAAGATCTTTAATGAAAATCTAGTGGCAGTGCATAAAATCAAAGAAACACTAACCCTAAACAGGCCGGCATATGTGGGTATGTGTATCCTTGATCTTAGCAAGACACTAATGTATGATTTTCACTATAATTATATCAAACAAAAATACGGCAGCAAAGCAAAATTGTTATTCACAGACACAGACAGCTTGACATATGAAATCCAAACGAGTGATGCATACCAAGACTTTTGGAATGATAAAGACAAATTCGACAACAGTGATAATTCTCAAGATTCGCAATATTTCAACAAGACAAATAAAAAGGTAATCGGTAAATTCAAAGACGAGGCAGCAGGTATACCGATCACCGAATTCGTTGGATTGAGGTCAAAAATGTATTCCTATATGAAAGACAATGACAAAGGTGGAAAGACGGCAAAAAGATTCAAGAAAAATATTATTAAGAAGAACATCACTCATGAAAATTACAAAAACGTACTGTTCAACAGCGAACAAATGCAACACACCATGAAAACGATCAGAAGCAACTTGCATCAACTTGGGAGCTATGAGCTTAATAAAGTATCATTATCCTGCTTCGATGACAAGCGATATATTCACAACAATGGTATGGCAAGTTACGCATACGGTCACTATAAAATCCATTCTGCCTCGCCACGGCATAGATTCGCAGAAATATAAAACATATAGATTTCCAAGAATATGAGACTGAAAATGACCACGCCCATATTTGGCCACGCCCATGTGATGGAAACCATCGATGGAAGCCATTAAATGGAAAGTAGTATGAGTTGGGGCGTTTAAGCGCATTTTTGCAAAAATGCGCTGAAACCCCCAACTCCTATACTACTATCCTGTTATGTCATGGAACTTTGCTGAACCCTATTCAATTTTTTGTGAGTAACTCCTTAACCCTTGTATGATAAACCCTACTAAAGGTTGCTTAGATTAAGAACGATCCTTTAACCCCTGCAAACTGAAGAAGGAATATTCTAGCCCTGAAGAAATTGCCTTCAGGGGTTCTTCAAGTAAGGTTTAGCAGATAGAACTACAGTGAACCCTATGTAAATTGTGGTTATTTTTAATTTTAATTTTATTTTTATTTTAATTTGTGGTTATTTTTCACCTTAAGTGGGTTTACTATGTAAACCCTACTTAAGTTTGCTTAAATAACGGATTTTAATGTGAACCCTGAAGCCTGTACCTTGCAACCTTCCATAATCAGCAGGTAGGCTAGCCACCTTCCAGAGCTTCTTGAACTAATGTCGTTTTTAGTTTTATTTTCTCAATACACTGTAATATAAACTGCTATGAATAAACACTATGTATTTCATAATTAATAACAAAGAGGGCAAAATTACTGAATGCTGATTGGTCAATAAAGAGGGTATTTTTTCTTAATTTTGCTTGAGAAGAGGGCAAAATTACTTGCTCACGAGTGGTCGAGCGCCAAAAATTCTCGCTCCTGATTGGCTGAACGTACGTCTTCCACATTCAGTTGGTTTCTTCTGTTTGAGCAAAACAACTTCGTCTTCATCGAAGTTTGTCTTTTAATTCGCGCTGCATTCGCCGAAAAGGCATAAAGATTAAGAACTAGCTTTAAAAGATGATCTGGAATTTGAATTTTCGAGTGACAAGAAGAAGGGCAAAAGATTTTTTTCATGAAAAGCTTAAAACTTGGATCGACTTACATGGCGCCCGGCGTAGCGGGATTGTGTGGTTGAAAAACAAAATGATTCCTTTCGTCAAGGGCTTTCAGTTTACCACGACATCTTGCAGCTCAACGAAAAAGGTCACAGAACAATTTGCCATGACAGGAGGAACGAGTACCTCAAATTTGGTGGATTTCTTTGGACAAACTGTTTGCTATGTTTACGGATGAGTATTTGCAAGTGGTAAAAACCTCTACAGCACAGGTGAATAAAATAAATTGAAGCTTAACATTTGGTTTAATCGTTCTTACAGTTGTTCACGAATGAAACTCGTATTTTCCTCTCGAGTGGATGTAAATAACAATCAGCTATACTCGTTTTGGACGCAAAGAACAAGTTGACTTGCTTGTCTGTTTGTCAGTTGTTTTGCTTCCGAGCGAACGAGTGTTTCCGCTTAGCTGTCTGTTTTTCGAGGTGCCTCAACAGTGTTAAGAAAATTTTGCCCTCTATGTTATTAACAAGTAATCGCAATGGGTCCTCGTAAAATTAAGGATTAATATCACTTGTGTTTTCAGAAGTTGCTGAAATTGCCCGAGTCGCGCAGCTTCTGAAAACACGCGTGATATTAATCCTGAATTTTACTCGCCCCATGCGATTACCTATACTAAGTAAAGTATGATCGTCTGGGTGAGTGTACTCTTGAGAAGGACTGTTTGAGATGACATTGACTGACGTTTCGACAACCTGAGCAGAAGACATCTTCAGAGTCACCTTTTGAGTCACCTTCTGGAAACCCTCAATGCATTGAACTGTAGTTTTTTTGTACCCCTCCCCCCCCCTTTCCACACACACATTTCACATTGAACCACAATTTATCCTTTTTTTAACAGGTTGAATCAAGGACCACTGATTGATGTTATGTTTCTGACAAAAAAGGGGAAAAAGGAAAACAAAAACAAAAAACATTACAGTGCTTAATTAGCATGTATGGCGAAGTTCCTGGATACCTAGCTTTCATGGCGTCTGCTAAAAAATAAGTTATGTAAATTGTCAAAAATAAATATCACAGGCATTATTTTCCTAATACATTGAACTATAGCTGATGAAGAGAAGAATTGAATTGAGTACCACTTGCCAAGTTAAATTGACTTTGGTGTCTAATGACTACATATGTTCAAAAATTAAATGAAAAAAAACAACACCCAACATAAATAACTAACGTAAAGCTAAAAGCCAGCAAAATCTGGCATGGACTTTCTCGTGTCCACATAAAGCACAAGTTTGATATCATGTAACCTGTTTGTGACAGTAATCAAAGGCAGTGAACTACAGTCTGTGACAAAATTCGTTGGAACAGTCCACGACTATACAGATCTGAAGCTTTCGCAGCTCACTCTCCCCTCACAATGTTGTTTTAACGCCAGTTTCATAGCCCAATTGTCAAAACAACATTGTGGGAGGGCAAGGTATTGTAAAGTGTTTCAACAATTTTGTCCGGGACTGTATTTTTGAGGAATTTCAGTAATGAAAAGAATTGGCGGGAAATATGCTACATTTTAGGAGAAGGAAACCCTTGATTTCTAGCGGGCTAGAGTGTGATGTTGCGCCACATTTCTGATAAATTCGACAATAAATGAAACATACATCATGTTCAGGTTTCTTTGAATTTGGTTGGTTGTTTCTCGTTAAAAAAAAAAAATACGCCATTTCATAGAAGGTTGACTGTGGCTGAGCATGTTCTGCTTAGGAACGACCTTAACCAGGATGAATTTGCTGAGGCCATTCGAGTTTTGTTCCGTGAAGGAAAATATCGTAATATCTCGTTAACGGGGGTTGCTGGTTACGGCAAAACACTTTATAATTCCTCTAAACTCTGTTTTTGAACCGTTTTGTAATCCTGGTACGACCAGGATCGCTTTGGTTGATACTGTAAGTACAGACAGCGATGAAGTGATTTTCTCAAATGACGTTCGTTGGTGTCCCTAAATTAACGCACGGCACGATTTTTCGCTTCTTTTGGCAGGTCACAAAGTGCATTTACCTAGACTCAAAACACATTCCGCACGGGATGTTGACTTTTCACCCGATTCTCCAATATTTTGCACCAGCAAGGAAGAGTTCACCTTTGTTAGATGCGCGATCGCTGGTGGAAAGTCTTTCCATTCATTTCATGCGGCACAAATTCCCGAAAAGGAACAACAGTGTATTTCCCCATGCTCCCGTTTTTTTCGGCCTTGATCTTCTCACAAAGTTAATTAGCGTGCATCTGTAATTAATTCAACGAGTCACCAATGAGTCACCATTTTTAAGAAAGCTTTTTTGGTGAGAAATATGCACAATTGAACCACGATGATCAAACAGTCAGAAAGGGCAGTAAACACAGAAGGTGAATCGATTGTTTTGGACACTATAGGAGAGAAAATAGCCATTTTTGAGGCGAATGTGCATGGTGACGCTGTCAATGCACTGAGAAAAAGTATCCTGCTAAATTTAAATAATACAGTGGTGACTCGTGCACACTAACACAATGTCGTTGTCTTCTTCTCTTGTTGGTTTTGTGTAGCGAAATTCGACTTGAAAAAATGTTAAGCGATATCAAATTAGCCTACAATGGAGCTGTTATGAAAAAACAGTCAGTAGAAAGCGTCTAATACTGTTACGTTTTTAAACTGCGTGTCACCATTTTGTTACAAAGTTGCTCACGCAATGAACTAAAGTAAACACGTTTTTACACCAAGTGTCATAAGTTTCTATCCTTGTGCGAAATTCGTGTTTTTGATAGCTATAACTTGTGTTTCCTGCATTTCCATGTCTCCTACCGACAGAAATTGTCAAAGAGTTATAAAATAAAAACTGTACTAACATAAAAAGTATTCTTT
This sequence comes from Montipora capricornis, assembly GCF_036669925.1. Lineage (NCBI taxonomy): Eukaryota > Metazoa > Cnidaria > Anthozoa > Scleractinia > Acroporidae > Montipora > Montipora capricornis. Next base: position 48,143,103 of record NC_090895.1, on the reverse strand, counting down.
TAAATTTTCCGGGTCTTACGAAATTCTACTCGCGTAACATTGGGCCAGGTAATACATATATGTGCAAACTAGTTTTAAGCCGTGACAATATTTGACAGTTGGCGATGCATCATCATTTTATGTAAAATACCGCATCAGTTAGTATTTTATAAGACCTCCTGAAGGAAACTACATTAAGGTAAAAGGCAATATCCTTCGTCCACATATATTCAGTATGTTGTCATCTCATTTTTAGAGCAAATCTTCATCTTTTTAGCACATCCAAGAAGTCGAAAGTCCTTTTTTGTTGATTGTAGGTAGTAATATCCTTTAGAAGTTAGAAAGCGACAAACTTTTCTCACAGATACAGCCATTTTAGAAACCCAGCCTTCTTCGCTCTTGTGGGCCTCCCTTGCATTCTATAACATAACTTCCATGGGCGTCCTGAATTAAACAATGGCTGGATAGGTTTTCTCTTAACTATTAAACCTTTGTATGTGCTTTCCGTTCCAGGAAAATCGTCATTGATTAATCTCCAAGCGCTTTTAGGAGAAATTTAGTGCATTTTAGCTACTTTACGAAGAGAAAACCTTTGAATGCGAGATAAAACAAATACGCTCGTGCCCTTGTCACGCTATCAGTGGCAGCAAGAAAAACCATATTTCAGATCATGACTCTCTTCTTAGCTAAATATAAACAATTTCGCTTATTTTATCATTGTCCATATATAACAAAACAAGTTCGAACACTGTACATCAAACTCAGTTACGAATAAAAAAGTTACGCAGCGCTAAAGTACCGGTTATGAAGGCGACTGCAAAGTTGTGTCACTTATGACCCTGTCAGCACGTGCTATAAATAGTTTAAATTCCTCACAAATACAGTCTGTGACAAAATTCGTTGGAACAGTCCACGACTATACAGATCTAAAGCTTTCGCAGCACACTCTCCCCTCACAATGTTGTTTTAACGCCAGTTTCTGAGCCCAATTGTCAAAACAACATTGTAGGAGGGCAAGGTATTGTAAAGTGTTTCAACAATTTTGTCCGGGACTGTAGGTCTATGTCAGTCTTGGCCCACCCGGAAAATACCATATCCTATGATCTAGTTTTGAATTGTATCGCTTGAATCAAATGATTTCTTGTTCTCTCAGGGGAAACATTGAGGAAATCAAGAAGGAGGTGACAAACGTTGAGGTTTGACCTTCTTTGACTACAGAACCAAATAACAATTAATGGTTGTGTACGCATATTTCAGGAGCTAAGGGAGAGAGACACGCACAATTTGATCATATGTACAAACATTATATGTATGCCTTGTTCTGGTAAGATTAATGGTTCAAATAAAGCAACTGGCAATGTTCTTTACCCATTGTTATGAGACCTTGCACTACTCACATGCTATTGCGAAGCGATTCCCAGCGATCGAAGTGGACAACTGCAAATCTTCATCTGCGGGAAAGAACCGAAAAATATAAATTGAGCTTGAGATTTCCGATGGCCTAAGTGCGTTTTAATAACATGTCTCAAAGCGCGGTTGACCGATCTCAGGAAAATGATCACACTAAATTAACCTCAGAACACAGAATGCAATAATCTCGAGCTCACTATCAATTTACCTTGACTTTGCCTCTTGAAAAAATCTCCGTTTTCCTGGCCGACATTGACTCGATTTACTACGCGAAAACCAGATCACATGGAACATTATTCCCGGGAGCTCTAGTGTCGCTTAGAGACGACCACACCCCTGAAGACAACTCTAGGGCTCAAAAGGGATTTTTCTACAATTTTACCTGGTAAATTGGAAAATCTAAAACTGTAATACTCTTTTATCGGTACACGAGGATTGCCGAATCCGCGCCGATGACACATCGCACATGACGCTATCACGTCGCTTAGACACCACACCGCTGAAGACAACTCTAGGGCTCAAAAGGGATTTTTCTACAATGTTACCTAGTAAATTCGAAAATCTAAAACTATAATACTCTTTTATCGGTACACGAGGATTGCCGAATCCGCGCCGATGACACATTGCACATGACCCTATCACGTCGCTTAGACACCACACTGCTGAAGACAACTCTAGGGCTCAAAAGGGATTTTTCTACAATGTTACCTAGTAAATTCGAAAATCTAAAACTATGATACTCTTTTATCGGTACACGAGGATTGCCGAATCCGCGCCGATGACACATCGCACATGACCCTATCACGTCGCTTAGACACCACACTGCTGAAGATAACTTTAGGGCTCAAAAGGGATTTTTCTACAATTTTACCTGGTAAATTTGAAAATCTAAAACTATAATACTCTTTTATCGGTACACGAGGAGTGATGAACACACACGATCACGCATCGGAAATAATTTCCGGAAAGCGTGGTGTCTTTAAAGCTTCACAGTCAAGGGCGGAGACCATATGTACTCTTTAATTTTACAGTGCAATTCTTTTCCAGTGGACTCGGAAAAATGCGAATGACATTAGCAAAGGAACATGATTTGATCCAAGAAGGACTGCTCATTTTGATTTTTTATGGTGACGTGAAGTGCCTTTTCTCTCCTCGATCTGACTGCAAGACTACAGCACGTGTGACACAGTAAGTTTGGATAAATCACTTTTTTTGCACGTTATTGTGATTTCCACTTAAGTTTTAAACGACGAGAGCAAATCCAGCCACCAAATTGTCTTATGTACCTGCGTCAGGACTTTGGAAAAGATTGCTTCATGGCATGAATTACTTTAGAAAAGCTGGCTATTGACAATTTGACTAAGTTTGAAATCAAAGTCTTTCTTCCATAAGAAGTAAAGATCCCTCATTTAAGGATTGTAATCGTTGAATTGTCAAGGGGTTCTGCCACTTGTGTCCTAACCAGCTGAGACTTGTGCAAATGTTAAAAGGTGAAGTGAGACTGTTATGTTCAAAGAGTGTCTAATGTCAGAGGATAAATGACTGATGATATTTTTAAAATCAAAAACAAAAAAAAACAAAAAAAGAAGGCTAGCTATTTTGTTCATTGTCCATTTGACTTTTTGCATCATGCAGTTTTGTCCATTGGACTGCACAATTCAATCTTTCATTTCATTTCAAACAGAGTTTGTGACAGATGCGGTCCAAATGATATTCCCATATGAATTCAGCCACCTACACATGCATTGCATTCTTAAACTATTGAGCCTTTGACGTCATTTTCTCCTCAATCCAGCTCTCTCAACATTTTCAAGTTAGTTATGGTAGAACATTAAATAGGAACATTCCAGGTAAAATAAACAGGTGTTGTTTTGAAGATCAAAGCTTAAAACCTGGGTCAATTACTGTTTTGTTAACTTACTTTTGAAATCCAAATAAAAATTGAAATTGATTTTTTGGTCATAGTAGAACTTAAAGTAATGTTTAGCAAGGGTAATTTCTGACTTGGTGCATTGCAGTTTCTCCTCATCCTTCTGATCTGGGCTTGGAACCAGCGAAATGGGTTCTTAAGGCTATTAAGCAACCATTTTGGCGGATTTAAAAACTGCTGCCATGAATACCTCTGTCGAGGGAGCAAAACACTCTATTCAGGCACACCTGCCAAACCTTATGGTCTCCAGACAGGAATTTCCCAGCTATGTGGCTGGTATGACACCGACCAAATTCCTGGCCGGAATTTCTGTTGTTTTTTTTTTTTCATATGTCAGATTACCGTTTCATTGAATAGCATGTACTTTAACATATCTTCAATTCAACATCTTTTCATAAGTTACAAACTAAATTTCAAAATGGCAAATGGCTTCTTCTGCCTCATGAATAAGGGAACCACACTGGGTGAGGGCATGTTTAACCCTCTCCAGTTGTTCGGCAGAGAAGATCGAGTTCCAGTATGAATTGTCATGGGAATACTGTACCAGAAGTTCTTGCTTTGCCTTGATGGCTTTTGTCGATCTTATCCACACTTCACTGTCCCTTTTGGCAAATTCACAATTGATCCTTTCTGTTACCTGTCGTGAGAATTTTCCAGGCACTAAACTGAATGGAAAGGTTCCATCATTCACGAACATTCCCAGACCAATTTCAAAAGTGTTTTCCTGGCCATTAACTGAAATGCGTTGACTCCCAATTGTCAATTCAATTGTGTAATCCCCGTCTTGTTGATTGGGACGTAAGGTAGCCGTGGGTGCATAAGCACAGACAAACGTGTTGGCAGGTATTTCTTTCAATGTGAACAATCCCAGACCGGTTGATGCTCCACCGATGCCTACCACATTGCTCTGCTTGAGACAAAGATATGCCTCTCCCGTCTTAGTAATCATATATGTACCACGGCTCTGATCACATGATGAACTGCAAGGGAAGAAAGGGACAATTAGTTATCATTTTGTTTGTAGTCTAAATAAAATAGGTTTTAAATATGTTTACAAGTATCTGTAGAACTTTTAACTTGAAATAGGGTTTATCTTAGAACCAAGGAAGGTTAGGATTGTGAAATCTTAGAACACAACAAAATAGCTAGCCTCAAACATACCTTATGTCAAAACAGACTCCACATGCTGGTGGTCTTCCAGGCAGGGCCTTCGTCAAATTGTCATTGGCCTCGCCTCTAGTGACCTTGTTTCAGCACAATTTCTTACAGGCTTCTCTCTCATGCCATGGCAAGTACTTCTCAACACAAGAACCATACATGGAGTTTTCATCCAAATTCTGCAAAACAATGTCTTCTCTGTTGTTGCATTTAACACCCAAATACACACTTTCGTGTTGCTCCGCACCACAGAGGACCCAATCTGTTTTCCTTTGCAATTTTCTGTAGGGCAAGCAAGCGGTTCTCTGGGTGGAATCTAGTGAAAACATGACTAAAACCAGTGACAACTAGCAGGGCATTAAGAGAAAGTAAAAAGGGCTCAGTGGTGCTTGCTTGGGTCACTGAAAATGGTGACATGAGCCGTTGGCGGCATTCTACCTGAGCAGGAACCAGTTACTTCGGGATGCATGAATCTGAACCAGAATTCCTTAAGGGGGCGGCCGTAATTGTCTACAGGGCTTTCATATTCTTCATCAATTTTCTCCTCACACAAGTCAGCACTGCCACTTTGAACAAACATACGCAGAAATAAATGGAGCCCACACAAACTCAGGTGCCCAACACGCTTTACAAATACGTTCTCAAGGTCTGGAGACTTAAAGAAATGAACTGTAGGCAACTCTGGTGCATCGATGCCATTAAAGCGAGTCCAAACTGCATCACGCAGTGGGTTTTCAAGGGTGAAATCAATATTGGTGACTAACCCATCACCATCACAAGGATTGACTGATTGGTGTGGTATGGGTTCTGACAAAGTTGGTCTGTGTGTGTGTGACACTGTTGAGTCGTAATGACTTTCTCTCATCACATCACTGATATTCTCTGGTGCTCTGCAGTCTAAGTGAATCCTATCTGCTAGATGTTTCACTGCTGTTCTGACATCAGGGTTCAAGAAATGGCTCACTGGTTCATTGACATACAGCAATGTGGGGAAGTGAGCAATAGTTCTGGAGAGGAGGATGTGATCATGTAGAGCTGATGCAGACATGGACAGGTTCTCGATGGTATCAAGAATGCTCAAAAGAACTGGCAGTTTTGGTCGACCACGCCTTAGCTCCTCTTGAGACTCCGTAGAGGAAATGCTGCAGTGTTCAGAAATTGCTGCTGACAGGAATGAACCAATGGTCTCAGATTGCTGAATTGCAAGCTGAAACCGATGTTGAAGTGACAGATTAAGTTTCTTCAAAACCTGTAGGATGTAACATATATAAATCACAAATTTAAGGAGGGTGGCACTTAACTATGGGAAGGCAGTAATTGCATAAGGAATGTTTTCAGTCAAGAGCCCTAGAAAAAGGTTGCATGGAAGGTTCTTTGAAGTAAATTTTTCAATGGGAATCTGATATCATTTCAATCAGAAGGTGCATGGGTGTGCAACTAGTCTCATTCCTCTTCCATAGGAAAACTTTCAGGAAATGAAAGGAATCTGAGGCAGTTTTTTTTTCGTAAACTGCAGCATGGGATTGTTATTGGACAAAACTAGAAATATAGTTCTTGAACATCCATGGTATTGATTTTGTGTTAGACTGTTCACGTGATGTTGCCTCCCTCAAAAACATGTGATAAATCAAGTTACTTGGCTAGGCATCTTCTGTGTTGGTCCTTTGATTCACCGAATGTGGTCGTCAGTCAAACCAGACAAAGAAATTGTTAAATAGAACACAATTATTGGCAAAAAAAGGTAACTGTAGAGAAATGATTACTTGAAAGGGGTCCATAGCCTTCTTAACAAAAAAAAATTATTTCTTCATACGTTAACTAGACAGAAGGAATACAAAATACTATATATTATAACATAGAACAGACAAAGTTGGTAACAAGGGAACCCAAAATAGCTATATAAAGCTAAACTAGGCAGGTGCCTGCTCAGTAATGGAACACATCATATTTTCATTTATCACATTTACACATTTTTTGGCATAATTAGTATGAAAACATTACTCTCGAAGGGGCACAGTGCAAGCTGGCTTCAAGAGTCGATGTCTTTCGTCTTGTAGACTTTGGTTTAACTGCTTCGCTGCACTTGTCAGTAGCCAACTTATGCGTATCTATGTATGCCTCTAGTTACATAAGTATGTTGTACCTGTGTTGCTCGCTCATGATTTTCCTCAATACCAGCAAGGGCCCTCACGTCTCCTTCAGAGAATTGTATGATAGAATCTGGGTGTTCTGCGACATTGAAGTGGCAGTTTCCCAAATACTCCAGGTAAAGTTTTGCTTTCATAGAAGCAGACCTTGCCTTAGCCAACAGTTCTTTTAAGTACTTTGGGTTATGTAAGTTGGCCAGGTCCTGTTGTGATAACTGTTCTTCTTCATCACCATGACCTTGTTGCAAAGATTCTCCCTAAGAGATCAATAATGTCATAATCAGCTTGCAAATACTGTGTGCCATATGAATATAAAGTTGTATGGTTAAGTATTTTTAATTGACTACAGTTCAATATGTGTGTATTGCTAGGACAAACATGTTTCATCCAAATTCTGACCTGAAAATAAGTTAAGTTTACATTATTAAGAAAATCACAGAATACTGAAAACAATTTGGCTGGAGCTTGGAGAGTCATGGCTTACCATAGATCTTGTTTTGCAATCTACCCTTCTTTTGCGTTTACGTACTGGTCTGCTTTCTTGGCTCTCAGTCACTGTGAACAAACAAAATCCAACAAATACTGGTAAACATGCACAAGTCTGCATATTAATTATGCATGTTTGAAAGCATGCTTTCTAAAAAATTTTTTGATTTGACTGACTGTGTGTGCAACACCGTATTACCAAGCAGCTACGTGTTAGGGTACCATGTAAACAACAATTATGTCTTAACAAAACATGCTCCATAGTGTGACCTAACTGGTCACACTAGGACGAGTAGACAATCTATTTAAGAAGACCCAGGGGTCTGTAATAATTATAGTTGTCTTTGAATACTAATAGCCAGGAGCCATAATCGGGGATGGAGACCGTAAGTATTGGGATCCGCGCGGAACCATGATATGGGACAATTTTTCTATTTTTAGAACAAATTGCGCCATCCTAACGTCATATATCTGCGCGGACTCACGCACAATTCGTGGGTTCTCGCGTGGATGTTGTCCTCTTGCGTAATCAAATGGCGTGATAATAAAATGGCGGGCGAAAGTTGCGATTTTGTACAGTGATGCCAGGGGATAACAGCTGTGAATAAATTGATATGGAAGTCGATAGCTCTGTTAAAAGAGCAAATGATTTAAATTTGGAAGAAGTCAGCTCAGCTACACAACAAAAGAGAGTGAAAACGGTGTTTAAGACACTCTGGGATGACACGAACAGTGAGAAACCCTATCAGGTACGTGGTACGCAAGTCGATTAATTAAATTTGTTGCTTTTAGTTTAATTCACGGCATCGGTTTTCACGCTCTTTCCCGGGCTTTCTGGACTAAAATAAATTAATTAACACCCAATATACTTCAATTATGTGCAGGTTGGTAAGCTTAACCTTTGTGAACACATTCTTGCCAAGAGCAACGAATTAAGATCTCTTGAAGCCATCGCGTCAGATCTCCAGGATCCCAGAGTAGAGGCTCGTGTCGAGGTTGTGGAAAGAAGTGGAAAGCCATCCCTGGTTGTCGTCAAGAAACGGAAAGCCTCTCTCTCTGACGACGTGCCTTTTGACGACGTGAGACTCGTTGTTGATGCAAATGGTGAATATCGTTTGTTTGTGTACCACTTTGAGCTCGTAAGAAGGGGCACAATTAATATTAATCAGCCGGGACAACTGAGAAATGCAATAAACGAAGTCGTCGAGAATCGTCCTTGTCCTGGAGTGGACACTAGGATAACTGGCCAGCAGGATTATCTGTCCTCAGAAGTAGAAGAACAGACCCTTCCTTGGCACAGAGTTTTGTCAAGAAATTGCGCGCAATTGATAAAAAATGCCCAATGTGAGAGTGGAAGAAAGTGTCGATGTTGCTACAAAACAGAACAAAAACTGTCAGAACGCTTAAACCAAAAGAAGTCTCTGACTGAAGAAGACGTAAGGAGCAGACAATCTGTGTCATCCAAAGTTCGCTTCTCTTGCCTCAGTCCAAAGAGCCAAAGTAAGCAATTGAAAAATATGCGGCAATCAAGGAAAAACATGACAAAGCAGGTCAAACGGTACAGAAAGAAGTTCTCTGTTTTAATGTCTGATACACATAGCTCTGACTTGGACAAATTGATGGAGCGAGTTGAATCTACACCCATGGGAAGAAAGGAATTTGAAAAATGTGTGGCAGAAGCTGATAGTTTAAGACCCGGTGCAGGGCAAGTCTTGCGTGAGATATGGGATTCAGACAAAGTGAATTTCCGAAAAGATCAGGCAAAAAACGGTAAGTTTTAGAAGGTGTGTAATTTGATCTACATGCTTCAGGATACTCCGAAATGCAAAATTGTAAATTGGTCAGAAGATGATAAGAAATTAAGTAAGAGGAATTATCAGTAATTTTGCGTGATAATCAGTAACCAAATAACTTAAGGGGCTGTGTGAAGGATACGGGAAGAGAAAAGTTCACACTTTGGCACAAATATATCTGATCATCCCTGGTGTGTTTTATAAACTTCACTGTTCCAGACCACCACCCTCGCCCCCCTCCTCTCTTCCCCTGCATAGGGCTTTGTATTTCTCACTTAGGGTGTTCGGGCGAATGTCAGAGGAAAAGAGGAGAAAATATAAATAATTTCTGTACTTTTTAAATGTGTTGTATCTTTCAAGAGGGTTAAATAGCTTGGGCCAGGCCACTGGTCCCCTTCAAGGGTTTAGTCACAATTTCTTACATACTTCCCTCTCCGTTTTATATGGAAGTCCTCTCAGGTGTTCAAGAACACTAATAATTTTATCAATAAGAAATGCTTTTAGTTACTCTACAGACATGTATGTACAATGCTTTTTCTTCTAGGCCCAATCCATCTCATGATCACAAGGGATTCTGTTACAAACTATTCTTGCATTAAATTTTGAAATCCTGTATTACCCAGATATTTAGATGTGTTGATTTAGTAATCAGGCAATTGCTTTGGTTTTGGTTATACCACAATTTGAGGTTAGCTGAGAAGTCTAATTGGTAAGTAAACTGGTTTGATTTTGGTTTTACGACACTCAGCTTAAAACTGTTCTATACACGTTCTATTAAAGGATATGGACATCGATCTAATCGTTGGACTCAGGCGACTTGGCGAGTGGCTCTTGCTATTTATGCACGCTGCCCGGTCCTGTTTGATGACCTCAAGAAGCTGGACATTCTCCAGCTTCCATGCAGGAGATCCTTGGAGAGGGTAATGGCAAAGAGAACAGTAGAGGAAGGTATCCATGAAGAAAGAATCATCGAGCAACTCACTTTGTTTAATCAATTTAAAACCACTGCAGTCCTTAGTGGAAGACCAGAGCCACTGGGAGTTGGAGAACTCTTGTTTGATGAGACAAAGGTGAATAGAGGGTATTCCCTTTGCTTATCATAACAGCCATATTGGTGTATCTGTATTTAAGTTTTACTATATCTTCCTTAATGTTTGGTACATCTACATGCATATACATGGCAATCATCAATGATGTTATTTGAATCATTATAGGGCTCATTGCAGATCATGAAGTAATATAACCTATTTAAATTTTAAGCGTTTTTTTGCTGTATTGTTGAAACATGGAGTATGAACTGAGTTAAATTTGACAAAGTTAAAAAACCTAGCTCAATATGCAGTTTCGTCTGACCCCTTTTGTTATTGCATATACAGTTTTATGTTGTTGTTAGTGTAAATTAAACTGTTACTTTCAGATCCATTCAGTAACTCAAAACTGTTATTGGATTGGTGAAGCCTTTAAAGTGCCCATGCAGTACAAAATAATTGCTGCTTATTTGAAATGATTTTCAAAGTAAAGAAAAATGGAATTTCCCTTATAATTTGGAATATCTTTTTTCATTTTAGAGATATTCATGTTTTTGTATTAATCATGCCAATGAGGAAAGTGATCATGTCATAAATAGCTCCACTTGAACAACAAAATACTGAATCAAGAATATCTCTAGAAATATTGGAGCAGTGATCTTCAAACTTATCAATAGAAATGCACATCACAAGCAAAACAGAATGACACCTGCTATGTTGTTGCCATGGCAGTGCTCTTGGATCCAGTCTCTGTCTGGGGAAAACAAATATCTCCATTTCCAACTTTTTAAACTGGGACAGAGGGTCTTTCTCAGAGATTCACACATGGTTTACATGCATTTTTTCTTACCTCTCCCCAGTAAGATTATTGGCAGTGAATTATCCTTCTTTAAGATGATCTGGAAATTTTAGTCTTAATTGAAACAGGAACAGCAGCATAACTGTTGTCATAGCAATGGCACAGTGGATTTTGTTTCTTTTGTGATTTACATTTTTTTTAATATTTATGGAGGTATTCTTGATTGAGTGTTGTACTATTTTAGTGAAACCACCGATGATGTCATCACTTTCCTCATTTGCATAATATAAAAAATATTTTAACTGGAATTTCTGACCATGAAATGCTTTTGAAATAATTGTAAGTTGTAATTAACAGGTGCAGAGTAAGATTCAGATCCGTTGCACAGATGGTGTTGCCATTGGCTATGCAATGAATGAAAATGACTGGTCATGTCTTCATGATGTTTATGAGTCCCTGTTCATCTCAGAAAATGGAGCTGGTCAAAGGGCAAGTTACGTTCTTCAGACCTACTGGCGGGATATGACATCTGGGTTTGAGTTTGCTGGGCCTTACTTTCTCCGTGAGGTACCCCTGGATGGAAAGTTTCTACATGACATCGTCTTCAAGGTGATCAGTACCCTTGAAAAGTACCGGTTCCATGTCATTCTATTGGTTGGTGATGGAGCTTCCTGTAACTTAGCCCTTTTTAAGAGGCTTTGTGGCTATGCAAATGAGCAGCTCCCAGTAGAAGACAGTGGTGCTGAACGATACCAGTTCAAGGCCAGTTTCATCAATCCATTCAGCACCAGATCAGACAAAACCTGCTTTGTCATGATATGCCCTGCTCACCAGGTAAGGTATTATAATAATTCAAGTATTTAATTATTCTCATGTGTACAATTTGTAACACCTGGGTGTTATTGTTTCTTATATTGTCCAGTTGAAGAACATCATTGCAGCTTTGTACAGTTCAAGGAACAAGGGGAAAAAAGCTTTCGAGAAGGGAGGCACTACTTTTGGCTGGCAGCCAATAATTGATCAATATTACAGGAATCAAGAGAGATCTGCAAAAGGTCTGGGTAGGCGTGTCCCTGGTCTGAGGTATAGCTATGTGCAACGTGACTGCTGGACAAGACTAAATGTTATGCCTGCAAAGATAATGCAGGTAAGAGAGGGAAAATTATGTTAAATTTATAGAACTTTATGGTTCTATTCCTTAGCTTGAAATTGACTAAAGAATGATAATTTATGTCATATATACAGATCCTGGCAATAATTAAGGTTCAAATATTTACAATTGAGATGAAGCTTCCATTTTTATGAATGGAACAGTGATAAGTGGTTTAGTCTACTTTTACATTCTACAGCAACGTTATATGATTGCAGCCTTGGAAGAATATGCAAATTTGAGAAGTGAAGGCCCAGAGAAAACTGATGTTGTGAAAGAAACAGCAAGGTACCTACAAGCATGTCACCACATTTTTGAAAAGGGAATCCTTAGCCATGTGTTTATAAGATCCAATGAGTCAGCTGTATTCAAAAACATACAACAGGGATGGAGATATTTCGAAGAATGGGCAGAGGAGCACAACAACACAGGTATGCTTACATCAAAAACTTTATTCAACAAACTGTATTAAGTCATTTGTCCATTAAAAAAGCAATCAAAAGATTAAAAGTCAAACAATGGGTCACTTCACCTGGCTGTCATTATGGTTGAAAATGAAAGCTAGTCTGTTTGATGAGGAAGTGATTCAAATGTTTAACATTCAACATTTTGGAATCAACTTCAATTACATTCACCTTTTTTCATTAGAGCTCCTTTTTTATTTGGCCACTTGAAAGTTACACTTTCATTGGATTACCAACAGCTGTATGCTAGTTAACCAGTAAACCAGGCCATAATAAACACAACACCAAAATACAGTTGTAATTAAAATGATAGACATTCTTATAATTAACAATTATTCGCTGAAGTGGAGATAAATATCCACCACTTTCACTGACACTGAGGTGTATATACCACACAAGCTGAATAACTAGCAGCCCAAAGAGTAACTTTATTTGCGATAATTTACCAACAAAAGCCATTTTGTTTTTCTTCGGCTGCTCAGAGGTGAATAGTACTTGGTTAATCACCTCCAAGCTAGCCAATCAGCATGCTTGAAAAGTACTATTCACCTGTGTGGTATATAATAATTACTTTTACAGTGTATGTATATTTACAATAATTTTCCCCTTGGTCTGATTCCTCACGCCTAACTTTTTGGGGTGACAAACTGGGTTACATCTAAGTTTTCCTTTTAATCTTTGCAGAGTATGTTGACAACTCCAAACGAGCACGTGCAGCAAAGTTTTTAGCATGGCAGGTATTGCTGAATAAAGATTAACTTGTTTATTAAAGTGCCTATAACCCCAAAATATTTTTTTCGCTTAAATAACTCTTTGCACCTGTTTGAAAAGCATTGCGCCTTTTTGCACCTTTTTAGCCCTAATCTTGACTTTTTACAGGCTGTAAAAGTTACGAAATCTGACCATCATCTGTAACACGACCGAGCAAGTAAGGGGTATGGGTCTATTCCTGGGTTGATGTCACAAACTTATTTGCATGCATGTTTACAAAGACTTAATACGATGTAAATCAGTCTGTGACGTCAACCCAGGAATAGACCCATACCCCTTACTAGCTCGGTCATGCAAGCATTGCGCCTTTTTGCACCTTTTTAGCCCTAATCTTGACTTTTTACAGGCTGTAATTAAAATGATAGACATTCTTATAATTAACAATTATTCGCTGAAGTGGAGATAAATATCCACCACTTTCACTGACACTGAGGTGTATATACCACACAAGCTGAATGTACTGAAACTGTTTCTTGTCGCCTGTCGCTATGGATGGCATGGATTGAAATAGATTGAAACTTGAAAAAAATTGCCAATTTTTTCAGGTTTTGATGCTGCATGTTCCAAAAATCCTCAAGAAATTTATTATGGTTAGCCCTCTCTGATAAAATTCCGTTGATGTATTCGTTGTAGCTTTACAGAAGCATTTTGTTTAATGATTAAAGACCCAAAGTAATGATTTTATAAGCACAGAATTGACCTAAAACAGCAAAATCCTTGTGACACTGCTCCTTTAAATAAATGGCATTTCTTATTTAGCTTGCCTTTTCTCTCCCTCTAGACATTTGACCTTCAAAGAGTCATGGTCTTTGGATTTAAACAGTTCTCGTCATACTTCTTTGATAATTTTCCTGGATACTCTTTGTCTCCATTGCGGCTCTCAATAAGTCGACTTGAATCCCTGTTTGGCACACTCAAGTTCCATGCCCATGGTTCTCTAAGTGCAGGGAATTATGGGTCATCTCTTGGAAGGGTTCAGTTGAGACAGGAGCTGAAGGTCACTGCTAGAGCCACAAGTCATGATCAGAAGGGCTACAGGGACCAAGAGGTCCTTATATCTGGCCCTACAAATGTGTCCACATTGAACACTGTTTATCAACAGCCTTACATTGAAATCATGGCACATTTTGTTCCTTATGGTTATCAGGGTGTTAAAGAATTTATTTTTCCCTCCCAAATTTCTCAAAGCACTTTTCAGGGTAGGCAAGGTAGCTCTGCATGCACCCTAATAGCCCTTGTAATGGGTTTTAAGTTCTCCTCTGGGTTGATTGGTGAACCAAAGAAAGTTCTTGAAGAGGGGTGGTTTGGTCATGTGGTTTCAAGTATTTCTGGGGGCAATAAAATCTTTGATGAATGCTTTTCTGCTGCAGGAGTTGGTGGGCTTGATGTAGAAGATGCATTCAGCTCTGTTGGAGATGATCTACACCTCCTTTCTTATGAGGATCCCAAAGATTTTTTTATTACTGGTAATAACTTCCAGGATGTCATTTCAAATGTCAGGGAACGGGCAAGCATGAAACAGAAATCAGTTGGCATCTTTGTGTCTGTTGGGAGGACAGTAGTAATTTTAGTTTGGGAAAATGGGGCATGTGCAATTTTTGATAGCCACAGGCATTTACAGTATGGGTGTATACTTTCCCATTCCCTACCATCCAAAGAAAACGAGTTAATATTGTGGCTAGCCAAGACATACCAGAAGTTTTACAGCACCTCGATACAGTATGCCCAAATCACGTGGGTGGAGTACAACAGATAATGTGCCTCTGTAATTTCAGAAAAAAAGTACATTCAGTACAGTTAAAAACTGTTGTGTGGCTGAAGTTGAAGTAAATTGATTTCTCCTCCAAGCATTTCATTTTGTTAGTAGATAACAATTCTTGTCATAAAATCTCATTTCAGCCTGGAATTTTAATTTTTTAATGAAATGCTGTGTCTTTTTTAAGCTGGCTGCACTTTGGCATTAGTCATTGGTCACCATTTACATAGGAACAAGAAAATGTGACACCAAAATATATAAATTGTTATAAATAGTCTTTTAAAGTCATTTGACTGCACATATTAAAAACTTTTCTTGATCCTTTATTTATTACATATTTAAAATGGTATGTACTGGTGTGCATGTAACTTACAAAACTTGAGCCATACCTGAGAACTATAGATATTAATTATGTCTTTGTGCTATAAAGACATGCAGTCCTTTGATGGGTCTTTCATTGAATTCATACAATATATTGAGTGCAAGTTTCAAGTTCAAAATAACATTATTCTATCACTCAGACACATTTTTTTGGTTAATTTTTCTGCAGCTCTAACAGTTACTGAGTTGGAGTACCAATGTACCTGATAAGCTGAGTACAGCTCTCAATAAAAAGATCAAAGACCTCTTCAAGCTGTCACTTTGGTTATTCTTTTGTTATATTACTTACTATTGTTTTTCAGTAAAAACGAGACTTGTCATATTATATAAGGCAAGCTGACGTTGCCCTAAGTATAAACTATCACAAAGAGACCACTTGAACTGGTCTGCTGCCTAGAAGAAAGCGTAATTAAGTTTGTAAGATCATATTATTAAGCATCCTTAATTAATTAAGTACGCTTATCGACACTGTAAGTTTTCAGCTTGTCCCTCAAGCTTTGGTCGGCTGAAACGACTTTGCCCTCCTGAATCAGTTTTTTCTCTTCTTGAGCACTATAGAATTCCTTAAATCTGGTATTACATATTCTCTTTACTAGCTCTTGCCATATGGAGCAAGCCCTAATCTCTTCAAATGGTGCTGTGCATGCCCTTTTTGATGCTGCCAAAAATAACTCTTGTAGCTCCTCGTCTAAAGCAACCGATTGTTTTGTCAGCTTCATAAGGTTTTTTGGATATCTCTTCAGATTTTTTTCAGTCAACATTTCTCTTATTCTTTTATCTAACGTTAACAAAACAACAGTAAACTTACCATTGAAGAAAGTCAACTTTCCCTCGTCCAACCTTTTTAGACCCAATGGCAAAGATGTTTTCTCCTCTGCAGAACAGACCATTTCAGACATAATTTTAACTTCGGCTGCATAATTTTCCTTTGTCGCTTCTGAAACTCTCCTGGCTCCTTTCCGCCCATTAACAATCTTTTCTCTTCCTTTCCGTAGTTTGTGCAGCGCCGCCCCAGATACTCTAGCAACGTCCACAAAGTCGGAATCGACAACAGTGTCCGCGCCTTCACTTGCATTTGTTTGGGTTTTCCGTTTGTCAGTGTCAATCTTAATTTGCATGACTGCGCTGTGAAAATTTTCGTAAAGTGCCCAGTAGATGGTGTTAAGTACAACGGCAGCATGAAAGTTGACTTCGTCTGTTTCGTTCTCCTGCAACTGAATGGTGGTGACAATTATCTTTTTCATGTTTCTCCAGACTTCTGTTTCCTCCACCGTCAACAACAATTGGGAACAAATAACTGAAAACGAAGCCCTTTTGTCACTGTTTTTCACCTTAGCGCTGGATATTTCGGTGAAAGCTTTAATTATTTTGGAGTAAATATCCCGACAAAGCTTCACAAACATTACCCTGATCGTGTCGCTATTGAGTAGGGTGGACACCATTTGCTTGCGAACTGGAAATATTGACAATGATTTTTCATTTCTTAATTCATTTTCGCAATGTGTTTGTGCACTCAAAACGTAAGACTTAAGAGTCTCCTCCAGCCTTTTTACGTCGTCGTTAGAAAGGTATTTTCCAGAACTCTTTTTCCTTTTCTCTTTACTGGACTCATTCCCCTGTTTGTTTCTGGCTTTTGGTACCTTTTTCCTCCTTACATCTTTCTGTCCTCTGCTAGGCGATTCCTCCCCAGACATGGCTGACGAATCATTTCCACTCGATAGGTCGGAAAAGTCACTCCACTCGTCTTCTGAATCATCCTCACTTTCATGTTCACTGTCAAGGTCAAGGAAGTTGTCAAGGAGGGCTTGGCTTAAATTTGGAAGCGATACTGCTGAGAGAAATCCTATATCTGCCTCATTCACGAAGGTAATATCGCCCGCCATTTTCCCTGCGCGACATCCGCGAAAATCCTCGCAGCAATGTACGTGCGTGTCGCGCACGCGATGGCGCAATTTGTTCTAAAAATAGAATAATTGTCCCATATCATGGAGCCAACCCCAATACTAGAAATGGCGCGCGCTTACGGTCTCCATCCCCGATTATGGCTCCTGTAATAGCTCAAAAATGCACTTGGTGACCTCATTTATCAAAGGGGCTGTGTCATGGTAATGCAATTATTTTTGTGTAGTTTTACCAATTACTTGCTCCTTCTTGATATGAGACTACTTTGAAACAAGACAACTTTAACCTACATTACAAAAAATAAATGTCTTCAGAGCACCAAATTTTAAGACATAAACTGACGTATTTTACTTAACCACTCCTTCATTGTTTTAAAATGTTATTTTACATTTTGCTTAATTTAGCTGCCAGTTCCCAGTAACTAGATTTAGTAACTAGAGTAACTAGTGTTTTGTGACACAGCCCCTTTAATTGTTTTGCTTGGGAAGTAATAAGGAGCGTGGATTAAAAACCATCCAGTGCATATTCACAGCTATCTTCACAAATCGCAAATTTAAGATGGCTTTGATTTCACTTGTGTGATGTTTTTTAGGTTGCTGTCTTGTTGTCATGGTAACATGACATTGCTTAAAATTAAAGTGTCTATGAAGTAAAAAATGATCATTGCCTATTTGAATTTGTTTTCAAAATGGTTAAGTTAAGAATGGCATTTTCCGTTTTGACGTATCATTTCCTTTTTCGGAGGTTTTAGATTTTCTTGTGTTATGCAAATGAGCAAATTGATGACGTAATCAATGGGTCCATTGGAGGATGAATCACAAAAACAAGAATAGCTCTGAAATTGTGAGAGGGACGATTATTTAAACTCGGCATGAGTGGCGGATGTACATTACAAGTGCCAAGTTTCAAGAGCAGCGGTCTCATTTTTTGGAAGACATTGTATATTTTGTGATTTTTTTGCCCTTGGAACGTTTGATGACGTCATCAGTTTTTACGCAAAAAAATTAATATGTCCAGAATGATACTTCAAAAATGAAGACACCATGTTTCTTTCCTGCAAACGACTTTCAAATAAGCTTCAGTTACCTTTTGTATTTCAAAGGCACTTAAATTGTGGGTAACCTTTTCTGACTAAAATTGGGATTTACAGTATATGCATATGACTAGCGTTGTCAACTCACCGTTTCGCGCTTCTTCAGCAGCTTCGGTTTCCATGGAAACCAGGTCTAGCCAAAAAAAGAGAGGACAAAGGGGTAATATCATGGAATTATCATTTTTATTTTGACCATAAATTTACTAAATTGATTTTCAGTAACTTTTTCATTCTTAAATTGAGCCACACTAAGTTCTTACGGAATTTATCTAAAATGCAAGGGGAGTACTTGAAAACGTCGGCCCGACGTTTTCAGATTGGCATTCATTTTAATCTTGGCTACGCGTAACTAAAAACACTTAAGAATGGTTTTTGTGAGCTAAAATAGCCGTAAGTAGTTTCTTCGAAATACATTTTAAGATAAAAACTAGCGATAAAATTTTCCGACGTTTTGATCTCGCTGAGATCATTTTCAAGTTTGAAAAAAAGTGAATTAAACTTTGCCTATAAGAAGTAAAATCACACGTGAGAATATTAAAAGCGATAAAAATGTGGAAACATGTACTAAGCGTTACAAAAGGTAAGTGATAAAAATCAAGGCTAGATAAGGGAGGGAGGGACCCAAGGGACATATCTCGTAGTTTCAAGATCTTACGGAAGTGCCAGAGCAAATTTGACTGCTTAATTTATGAGATGCTTTTTATAAAAGAACTAAAGCCAACTTTGAACACGCAGTCTGACTCCATCCGCGCAAAGTTATTTTTATAGCTCAGAGTATTTCATATATTCTTTTGTAAAGCTTTTGTCCTATTGTTATCTAGCCTTTTTCAATTTTTTATCACTTACCTTTTGTAACGCTTAGTACATGTTTCCACATTTTTATCACTTAATGTAAACATTTGCAACCAAAAGCAAAAAGTCATGTACGCGATATAGTCATATTATATTTCTAACTGAAGAACGTGTTGTAAATAATAGCTTTTGTGGAAAAACGTTTTATCCTGGTTGTTTTGTTGCTACAATTCAATTGCTAACATTTTCGACGCCATATTGGATGTTGTTTCACTCGGCGGATCTAAAACACAGGCCACAGTCAGGTCACAGGTCAGTGAGACCACTCTCTTTCCAGTTATTAATTTCTCTACGAAGTGTTATTATTTCAGACCGCTGGAAATCATATAAAGAAAAGCTCACCGTTAATCATTCAAAATAATTTGTAAATAAGAACGGGAAACACGCACAAAATCGAAGGACAGTGGATCTGAAGGCAGGGTATTCAGAATATATTGCAAAATTTATGTGGCGTTATTTACATAAGCAGAATGTGGTTCTATGCATTTAAATCCATTCCAGAAGAACGAAAAAATGAATTTCATGTGCAAATTGTTTTCTACCTTGTTCTCAGCTTTGCTTGAATCCGCCATTTCTGTGGCTTTTCAGAAGGTAAATCACGTGATGACAGGACTTATGGGTACTGCCTTAATTTATTTTATTTATATTTCTCGTTATTTCCGTGGCAGAAAAACTATTCTTCCTATTGCCCTGACCTGCCCTGACCTGTGCTTTAGACCCACATGTTTCACTTGAAAAGTCGAAAGAGTCTGGAGATGAATATATTATTTTTACATGCCCAATAATAAATCACTGCAAAGATGCTTCACATGTCATGCTCAAAGAATGTAATCTTCTGAAGAAAATAGGAAGTAATTTGGCCCTCTATTGTATTACGAGGCTTAATCACTTACAATCTCTATTGTAACGATGGTATTTGTATTTAGAGGCGATACCAAAGAAAAGCTAAGATGGAAGCTTGGAGGAAAGCACCTCTGGGTGTGTGAATTCAATCGCAAATTTCGGTAACACTGGTAAAACAAGATACTTGTGATGTTCTGAGAGGGGGAAGGAGAAAGGAACATTGAATCCGTTACAGTCTGGATTTCATGACTATTCCATGAAGTGAAAAGATCGCTTTTGCTAATTACAGTAAAATTAAAAGAATAGAGAAGTGGTACTAAAGGAATGAAAAAGTGCAAAAAACTTTGTCAACAGAAAATTGAAAACGTCAATGACAGAACTGAGAATTAGACGGGAAAATTCAAACTTAGGTAATTATGCCTGACGAAACAAGGCAGAGTCCCATAAATAAGGTTTTGCGTGGCTCAACCTTTCCCACCTAACTTATATACTCACTAAACAACTTGTTCCATTGTATTTTGATTACATTTCTTGTTATCACCGTTTCTTCCTTACCTTTCATTCATTACCCTAGTACAAATACATAATATTTCTCATAAGGTGTTTCATACTAAAAAAAGCCTCAACCTTAGTATTTTTTTTGCGCCATTACTAAAGTAAGGGCTGAACTTTGCAGGTATATTAAGACTTGATGATTTAAAGCATGGGCATGTAAAATATACGATCTGAAAAATAGGCCATTTCCAGTTGCTCCCAGTTTGGTTGAAATAGGACTAAGTTGTGATAACAGCCAGAGGTTAACGGATAGGGCATTACCAAATATGGTCGAGGTTTTCTCTGAACTCAATTATACGTTGCTTAAAGGGAGATTGAAAATTGGCCAAATTGCATTGAAAATCAACCTCTTGGGACCCCTGAGGGATTGATATGAAGAACTCTGCTAAAAAGAGGTCGTTGAAGCTGAAAGTTTGGCATATTACACAAGTCCACACAACGACTTTGTGTACCAACTTTAAGTGAAATCGGCTTGTCAAAGAAGTACACAACCATTGTGTTTGAATTCCAGCCTGACACATCATGAGCATTTCTGGCCATGTCAATGAGCAGAGCTTAGCAAGCTACAACAGACGACCCTCCACCAGCCAACTTAAGAACTGCTCTGATATTTTGTCGCACGCTCTTTAGAAAGGTCAGGCTCCTGTGCAAACATCGACTGCCGTGGCTCAAATTCCTGCAGATTCTATCGTGCAAGGAATGTTCAACAGCTGTAATATTGGCCAGGCGCAGGTGTTCATTTTATCACAGAATGCGCCCAAGAGCACCTTTCAATAGGTAGCTTTGTTGTTGAACAGTGTACCCTGAAAGTCGTTTGGTGTTTGGAAGAGTTTAATCCGTGCAAAGTTTTGTGAAACCAATAGAAAGTCTCCGTTTTTTCAAATTAGCCAATAAGATAGCGAGGCAAGTTATGAATTCGGTCGTGTCAGATTGAATAACATTAAGGTTTCTGGCCTTTTTGTCTCGACTTAATTTTGACCCATCTGCCTTTTTGTTATTGTAAAAAACAAATTGATGTCAGTTTTTCATGCTATGGCCTTGTATATCCACAGCTACTTTGACAATGTTATGACGAAATTTATGATCAATACCAGGACAGACGCATGAAAAACTGACATCAATTTGTTAAATGTATCACCCTTCTGTCTGGTGAAGCAGCCAACCCTTTGGACTTGTTTGCAAACGAAAATTTAACATCTCTCAAACAAGCTTTGTTCAAAAAAATTTCCTGTCACCAAAGATCTTTCCAGTGTGCCTGCTATCAGGTATGAAATTTGAAACGAGTCTAAAGCAGCAAATAAGTATGCTGAATTGGACATGATGTTCAGGTCGTAGAGTTTGGTGCTGTCATATCAAGCAAATTGCCGTGGTTGTTGTTAAAATAATTCTAATTCTTAATTTTAATTGTGAGCACTAAACAAACACTTTATTTCACATTTCCATTACATGGTTTGTAAAAACTTATTAAATAATTAGCAACTTAACACATAGAATATTCAATTACAATTTAAACTAAATATTACTACATAGAAGGAAATGCCTAGCAGCTGGATAACCGTTAGATTTTCGAGCTAGCAGCTAGCTCTTTGAATGTTGTTTCGAATGTACAGGACATCACAATAACTAGACATACACAACACACATAGATGGCAAGAAAAGAAAAAATTAAAGGTGGGAAAAAAAAAGCAGTCATAATAGTGCATGGCCACATGATTAAAATAATTTCATTATCTTAATTGTTTGGCCAACAAGTATTCTTTCAATTTTTCAGGAAAGTTATAAGTTGAGAAGCTTTTAACCAATTCAGAGAATGCCTTTTCAATCGAGCTTAATTTCGGCCTCCAAGAGTGACTTTATTTCATCTTTAGTTGCCATCGAAGCAATACAATTAGAGATGCCTGCACTTAGCAATGGTAGCCCAAAATTTGGCTAAGGTTGAAAAACACGTGCCGCTGCCATTGCGCCATATGCAAATATCTGTTGCTATTATTATACACGCTTTTAAGAAGTCTGGGCACCATCTTGAATCATGTCATTCACAGATAGATTTCTGTGTGGCTAACACGGCTATTCACTTGTGAAAAGTTACATTGTTAGTGTTGGACATAACAAGTATAACTACCAAAATGCATATACTTGCACTCTTGTATAGTAATTATCATTAAATGTCCCCAATTTGTAAGCCCTAATTTTTTAATGCCAAAGCATTTTTTTTCATTTTTTTTACAACAAATTGTATATCAAATTGTACTATTTTATTCAGTACCTTTGTAATCTATAAATTTAGCCAAGGCTAAAAGCAGAGTTCCCTGGTTGTTTATTCTTACTGGGTATAGGGTTAGTGAAATGTAAGGTTTTGGTGTTTCCAGTTACTGCTTAATTAAATCATTTTCTTTGCTTTCTTCTATAAATTGATTCCCTAACTAGTAAATTTCAAGTGAAAAACTGATATTCCATGAATCACGGAGCAAAGTGAAATTTACTGTGGAATTCACTAATTAGGCAATGAATTCTTCTCGGCGTTGCTAAAACGAGGGTAAGGGTAAGACCAAGGTAAGGGTAAGGATACAAATACAGAAAGTATCCTAAAAATGCATAAAAGCTAACCTTAAACTTTTGTTTAGGCCTAATTAGGCCTAAGGTTAGCTTTTATGCATGTTTAGGATACTTTCTGTATTCGTATCCTTACCCTTACTGTGACCCTTGGTCTTACCCTTACCCTCGTTTTAGCAACGCCGAATTTTTCTTGAATCGCATGACTTTTGAAAGAAAACAAGCAAATCCTCAGCAAGCAAACGGACAAGGAGAGAGATCAAGGTCAAAAAAGAGTTTTATTGATGTACTTTATTCCACTTTATCTCTGAGAACGAAATCATTTGCATTTTGATGATTTCATTAAAACACGCTGGCTTTGCATGGATTAAGAATTGGTATAAATATGGCAACCAAGAAAGGATGAACTTGAAACAATATCTCCAACAAATAACCAGTACTTGCTTGAAACAAACTTCTGATAACACAACCTAGTGATTTTTCTCCTTAACGAAAACTAATTGCGATTATATATTTATAACATAACAGCAACATTTTCTTGTCACTGTGAAGGCACACAAGTACAGGAGCAAGGATGGCACAGTTGGTTAGTGCATGCTTTCCATTCAACAAAAATCACTAGTTCAAATTTTCGGTATTTTTCGCTGGTCGAATGGAATGTATCGTAAACCTACCTTTACACATAACAGCGTCCCTGTTCTGCTCGGTATTAGGATATTCTGTAACTGTTATTCCCAAGTAGTCTGAAGAATAAATTTAATAAATATGAATCGTGAAGTTCTGCTAACTTGATTGAATAAAATTGCAAAACAGCGGGAACAGAACTACAACGAGGGAAATTCTAAGCTGGCATAACATACCTGTGGCTGGTTGAAGGAAACAAATTGCTGCATTGATGCTGTAGAAAAAGACTGAACTCGTTCGACACAAAGCCACACGCTGAGCATTCATATGCTGCTCCACCCGCCCTTATTGCTTTTTCAAGTGTCAACGTGAGCTCACGCTTGGTAGGGAGACTAA
>NC_090895.1:48098948-48106448 GCF_036669925.1 Montipora capricornis | reverse complement strand
GATGCACATCAACACTCCAAAACCAAAAATCCAAAAGAAGATAACAACAGTAAAGATCATGTTGCTCCATTTCAGTGTACAATATGGTTTTAGACTGAAGAGAGACTAAGTTCATTACAGTTTTGCTTGCTGTTTAAGCAGCAGTGAAAGATAGACCTGAATATTTCTGGGCTTAACAAGATTTGAACCCTGACCTGAGCGTTGCGGCTGCAGCGGTATCACAGAGGTCAGTTATCACATCCCATTCAGGCCTAATTTTTTCAGTTCAGGTCTGTCTTTTGCTGCTGAAAGCAGCAAAAAAACTGTGATGATCTTTCACTCATTTGATTCCCCACAGTTCAAGTACCAGTATGTAAAATTCATATTACACGTCAAAGTTTTGGACTATTGGTAATATTTATTGGTTTCAGATCAATATAATTATTGTTAATTAAATTAAATGTTTTGATAGCCAAGAAACAATGAGATTCAAGATGATTGTAGAAATGAGTGCAGCAGTAAATAGACCAGCAGGTACATGTAAGAATGAATATGTGTATAAATGCAATACTTACCAGTACTGAATGATGCAGTTGCTGAAGAACGGTATCTTAAATATCTGAGTAAAAAACCAATCACATTCTTACACCAGTGTTCAGAAGCTGCAAATTGGTGAAGATGTTAAACTGTGTGAACCGAAACCACCTATAAATTAACCCATTGACTCCAAGAGGTTTCCCATTGATGAGTAAAATCGTCTGGCGTTAGACATAGTTAAATACTAAATCTGGCCGGTTTAGGCCGGTTTGGGTGTCAAAAGTTTAACCAGCAATGAGTGGTGTATGATTATCAATTTGATCTATGCAATGCAGAGTACATCAGTTACACTAGCCAGCACTCCATTAACATATTGATGAAAAGCTTTTGTTTAGGCCTAATTAGGCCTAAGGATAGCTTTTAAGAATGTTTAGGATGCTTTCTGTATTTGTGAAACAATGACCTGCAACCTGTGACCTGCAACCTGCGACCTGCGACCTTCAGATTAGACCCGCCGTTGTAGAACCTTAATATACAACATCTCATTTACCAAACAGTCAAATTTTGATACGCATCGCTTGACCACGGTGAAATTCTCCTCGAAACCCTTTAGGCTGTTGTAACAGTTCTTGTAGTGCGTTCCAACTGCAGTACTTTTGTGTTCATCTACCCTCTGGTATAAGTGTCAACATGTGTACCCCACATAACCTGCCTCGCACAGGTCACACTGAAAAAAGTAAACAACATTCTGTCTACTTACAAGTGGGTGTTTTTCTTCCTTCAAACCAAAGTTGGTGCCGAGTTTTCTGGTTGTAAACACTGGCTCTATTTGAACTTTGATCTTTCTGTTTAATTGCCGAAGTTGTTTTTTGACGTTCTCACAGGAAAACTGGTCTTTGAATGGAAGAGAGAATCTAACGACTTTGTCATCATCTGACTGCTGTAACTTTGTTTGTTGCTGTTGTTGATGTTGTTGTTGCTGCTGCTGTTGTTTTTCTTGTATAACTCTTTGCACAGTCGAGTGGAAAAGAGCTATAGGGTACTGCAGTTTTTTGAAGATTTCCTTCTGACGCTCAACTTCCTTGTGAAAGATTTCCCAGGTTGACGAGATCCATAAACCTCTATAAAGCGTAGTATTCAGCAGCGCTTTTTGATGTCCACATGAATTTGAAAGTGTGACAGGAGACCTTTGTCAGTAGGTTTTCTATAGACTTCCGTTTGTAGACTATAGCCTATTTTTGTGATTTTTATACCCAGAAATGGGATTCTATTCTCAACTGCTAACTCCTTAGTAAATTCCTGGGATGGGTGGGCTTCGTTTACTACATGTAGGAAGGACTCTGCGTCGTCGATGTTGTCTACCAAAGCGAGGGTGTCATCATCATATCGCTTGTACAAAGATGGGAGTTTGTTAGCTTGATCTAGATTTTCATCGATGTGACACAGGAAACTATTGGCCATGAGAGGTGCCAGGGGAGAACCCATTGCTACGCCGTCTATCTGTTCATATAGCTGACAGTTAAACTGGAAAAGTTGATTCTTCGCAATCATTTTGAGTAGTTGTTTCTACTGCAATCGGGTAATGTTCAAGTTATGAATAACGTTGAACCAGTTGTTCTGAATAGCTTTAGCTTGCAATCTCATCAGGTAGAACCTCTTTAACTAGCTTGTTTAAAACAAGCTCTAACATCTTGGAGTTTGCAGAAGACCTTGCGACATCTAAGGTTAATGAGAACACCATCATGGCATCCTATGTTATCGCGGTCTTGTTTATAAACATACCCGTGGACGAAAACATTGACATACTTACAGCTAAAACTTTTCAGAACAACTGGTTCAATGTTATTCATAACTTGAACATTACCCGATCGCGGGTGAAACAACACCTCAAAATGACTGCGAAGAATCAGCTTTTCCAGTCCATCGGTCAGCTTTATGAACAGAGAGACGGCATAGCAATGGGTTCTCCCCTGGGACCTCTCATGACCAATAGTTTCCTGTGTCACATCGAAGAAAATCTCGATCAAGCTAACAAACTCCCATCTTTGTACAAGCAATATGTTGATGACACCCTAGCTTTTGTAGACAACATCAACGACGCAGCTGAGTCCTTCCTCCATGTATTAAACAAATCCCACCCGTCCCTGGAATTTACTATGGAGTTAGCAGTTGAGAATAGCCTCCCATTTCTGGGTATAAAAATCACAAAAATAGGCTGTAGTCTAGAAACGAAAGTCTATAGAAAACCTACTGACAAAGGTCTCCTGTTACACTTTCAAAGTCATGTGGACATAAAAATACAAGAAAGCGCTTCTGAATACTATGCTTTATAGAGATTTATGGATCTCGTCAACCTGGGAAATCTTTCACAAGGAAGTTGAGCGTCTGAAGGAAATCTTCAAAAAACTGCATACCCTATAGCTCTTTTCCACTCGACTGTGCAAAGAGTTATACAAGAACAACAACAGCTACAAGAACAGCCACAACAGCAACAACAACATCAACAACAGCAACAAACAAAGTTACAGCAGTCAGATGATGACAAAGTCGTTAGATTCTCTCTTCCATTCAAAGACCAGTTTTCCTGTGAAAACGTCAAAAAACAACTTCGGCAAATAAATAGTAAGATCAAAGTTCAAATAGAGCCAGTGTTTACAACCAGAAAACTCGGCACCAACTTTGGTTTGAAGGAAGAAAAACACCCACTTGTAAGTAGACAGAATGTTGTTTACTTTTTTCAGTGTGACCTGTGCGAGGCAGGTTATGTGAGGTACACATGTTGACACTTATACCAGAGGGTAGATGAACACAAAAGTACTGCAGTTGGAACGCACTACAAGAACTGTTACAACAGCCTAAAGGGTTTCGAGGAGAACTTCACCGTGGTCAAACGATGCGTATCAAAATTTGACTGTTTGGTAAATGAGATGTTGTATATTAAGGATCTAAAACCATCGCTAAACATCCAATCAGACTCGCTGAAGGCAAAAATTTTCAATTAGGCTGAACAATACGGACATCTTATAAGAGGATTGTACGAACTTTAAATTTATTATTGCTGACCTTTTTCTAACCTACCTTGAAAATGACGCAGGATGCGTCGAAACGTCGGTTTTTCGTCACAACTTTTATTTTAAAACTAACAAATTATTAGAAACTTATAGTTAAAATTATTATTATCATGGCTTCAGATAGGATGCGGAAAAAAATTAAAGATTACGCGGAAATTTTTGGCCATATTATGCGGAAACAGGCGTTGATTACGCGGAAATTACACCGGATTATGCGGAAATTTAAACAAGTTATAAAACTAATAATTAGGCCCGTCCAATGTATTTACATGCTTACGGTAAATCCGTAATCGAAATTGCAACCAATACAATCGCATTTGTGACTGAATTTTTGCCCTTTGTGCTTAAAATACATGGAGGAGTCACCAATTTGCGACCAGCTTTCACCGTTGAAATAAAAGGGTTAGCAGTTGGGATTTTGCTGCAACTTTTGGTAAAATAAATAAAGCGATAAAAAAGTTATTTTGTTTCTCGTCATGAATTTTGTTTCAATTTGGAGATAATGAAGCAAAATTGTAATACCTTTGGAGCGCGATCCATTCCCTCGATCATTGACTTAGGCTGCGTTTGATTGACCCTATTCCGGAATAAGAATACGTGGAGTGATGATTTAAAACGGTATGTCTGGCGCTTTTGAAGCAACGACGATAATAAAGATATGTTTAAAATAGCATTTTAGAAGGTGTTTGATAATTTTAATGTGAATCTCCGTTAAAACGAAGGATTTCTAACTTCTTTTCCATGTATTCCTATTCCGGAATACGGTCAATCGAACGCGCCCTTATTAGTTTCTTATCAGTCACGTCATTTGCTGAAGTGTAAATGTTTCTCGTCCAATGGGAAGCATTGTAGGAACAAAAACTAGTGTCCAGGCTCATTGGCGAAAAAATGCGCGGAAACTGCTTACGATCTTTCTTACGAACTTTCATCTTGCGAACGAAATGGTGTGTTTTCTTCAATGTTCAGGAAAATAAGCGTTTCAAAACAGTCAATTTCTTTGGCTTTTATGTTTTTGAGGATGTTAAGGAGCTGCTTTATCACTAATATCAGGTGTTTCTTCTGTTTTTTGCGGAAAACATCGGAATTATGCGGAAGTTGCGGATTTCAGTGAATTATGCGGATCCGCATCCCCGCATCCTGTCAGATGCCATGTATTATTAACAAATTCAGACAAAATAATTTGAGCTCTCTTTTAGCTTATTTGAATAGGTGTAATACGTCATGTATAAAAAAGTAAAGTTAAACTTTCTCACAGTTCCATGCCCAGGAAGGCTTTGCTTGAACAAGCCAAAGACGATTTGTTTAGGTTCTGGATTAAAACTAGTTTTGTTTGTGGCATTAAACCACCCCACCACTTGACAAGTTCAACGCATGATTTGTTTCATATATCATTACATTCATTGGTTCATTCATCACGGGAACACTTGAACCCACAAATGACCAACGACCAACATCAGTTTCTTCATTAAGCTCAGTTGGTTACAGCGTCGCACCGGCATTTTGATGTCATGGTTCAAACCCTGTTAAAGTCCTGAATTTTTCAGACTTCTCTACGCAATTGCAAAAATTGCATTCATAACTGCGAGGATCATTATAGCTCCACTTGATTTCATATCCACAATTCAATACATGGTTCATTTCATACATGTATATCATTTCATTCATAGAATTAAAACTGTTGGCGACCCTTGAAGTAACTTTTTGGTATTGAAGAAATGCAATGGAAAACTAGTCTGTCTAACTTACCAAGCTTGAACCCCATATGAAACGGACGGGGATGCTCTTCGTCTCCCTTAGGGGTGTAAATTTTGGATTTTGGTCTCGTTAGGGGTGTTCCAAGAAAAGCGCCAATATTTTAAGCCACCAAGGTTTCGTTTAGGGTTCTGCAAAGATACACAGAATTATGCAAAGAGAAACTGAACACACAATTGGACACTATTCGCAAAACAGTTTTTGTTTAATTTGAACATAATTTACATGGATACATGTTAAGTACAACACTATAAAAATATGTGTTAATCGTTCCCATAACCTCACACCATATAAATTAGTTAGGTTAAAGATTCTTTTTGTCACTTGAAAGTGATGTCATCACAGTCTGGGTGACAGTGAAACGTTGGGTAACACTTATTTCGCTAATTTTTATTCTTACATGTACAATTAATACTTCTGTTAGTATCTTAACCCTCTAGGATAAATCTTGATTTGTTGGAGGGATATGACATTGCTATTTCCAATTTATTTAGTTTTAGGGAATTTTAAACCCATTTCAGCAATATTATGCCTAGCCAATAAATGTATTGTTAGCAGTCTCCCTGTGCTTTGTTGCACATAGGATTCACTGTAATGCAGAATTGTTATTATTTAATATTTATATTCCCTGTTTAACAATATAAGTCAAAAAATTACTCGATTCTGATTGTCTGAGAGCAGTGCAGTTCAAGTGTAATGCAGTTCAAAAAAAGTGTAATACCAGTGTAAATTACACATCGAAATTCTGGATTATGATTGACTAAAACAATACGCTTTGGTAAGCACCAATGAAATGTTTTGTTTTCAAATTAAGGGCGCGCCTTGGATGGCGCAATTTTTCCCTGATTGCGTGATATCCGTGCGTTTGTTCTACTTATATTAACCATCTCGATTTTTTTCATATGTATTATTAATAAGTAATCACATGATTTTTCTTGTGCAAATTGGAATAAATAATCACAAGTAAATTTATTCAAAGACTACAAATTGCACTAGCCCTACAGGGTCGTGAGATTTGGTCGTCTTTGAAAAAATTTACTCGTGATTATTTATTCCAAATTGCACTGGAAATCACGACATGTGATTACCTAATACCATAAACCCATAAGAGTTGAAACGTGTAACGCGCGTTCACAGCTTCCGAATATTCAGTGCTAAGTACCATATTTGGAAACCCCTCGCTCCAGTTAATTTCGCACGAGAACATTGGTGGTGTTGCATCACGGTGTTCTTGCGAACTGATTGGTTTAATGTTTCTCTCTTGTTGTTCCAAACATGGTACTTAGCAAATTGAATATTCAGAAGCTTGTTTCCCAGCACAGAAGGGGCTGTTACACGTTTCAACCCTTATGGGTTTCTGCTAATACTAACTAACAAGTTTTGAAGTTGATAGAGGGGTCTTCAATTCACCAGTAGTATCACGGTTGGACTGGATCAAGCATCAAATAGAGGCTGATGAAAAGGAAAATAATTTGCATTCCTCTGCATTAGCCTCTATTTGATGCTGATTCCAGTCCATCTATGAAACTTGTCTATTTATGCTAATGTTGCCAAACGAACAAGACTAAAGTAATCACACACCAGAATATTTTCTGAATGAAATACTGTACCTTTCAATTAACCATAAACTGGAGTAATATATCCTAGTCAGAATGCTAACTAATCCAATGCAGCTGCTGCTGTCAATTATGGGAAACCTACATGTAGAGTGACTAAGTTGCAATAAGATTATTGGTCTTAGCTTTGCATCTGACTGGTTGAAATATTCATGCAATTTTTTTTAATCCAATTCTAGATCGAACTTTAAACACTAGTCATGTCTATAATTAACCTCAACAAAATTATAATCAACTGGGAAGCCCTACAAAAATGTTTATTTATTAAATATTTTCCAGTGCTAATTAGTTAATTTTTTTAATGGTACACCTGCCTTTTGTACATTTAGGAAGTGTCAGACTATGAAAGTCAAAGATAAAAGAAAATAAAAGAAAAAGAGTTGGAGTAGTTGAAGACACGTCTTGTAAGAACAATGTACAC
Source organism: Montipora capricornis (assembly GCF_036669925.1). Taxonomy (NCBI): domain Eukaryota; kingdom Metazoa; phylum Cnidaria; class Anthozoa; order Scleractinia; family Acroporidae; genus Montipora; species Montipora capricornis. Next base: position 48,099,072 of record NC_090895.1, on the reverse strand, counting down.
ACATCTTGACAATTAAGATACTTTGCCAATTTCATTTTGCAATAGCCTTTACACAGCATTTGGACAGTTGATGGAGCATCATAACGTCTTGACAAACAGGAAATGTTTGCCATTTAAACAACAT
>NC_090895.1:48071448-48086448 GCF_036669925.1 Montipora capricornis | reverse complement strand
TGCTGGTACTGCTCTTCGTTCCCTTTATATTTAAATGTGTGTCGAGCGAAATTTTCAAGACGAATTTTCTTAACTGCGAAGTTGATGGATTCGTCGTTCTGACGATCAAGCTCGTCCTTGAATGAAGCGAGCTCCGCAGAAAGAAAGTTTTTTAGCTCCGAAATAGCCGGCAAAGGCGCAGTAGGAGGCTGAGAAGGATCAGCGCTAAAACCAGAAAGCATAGCTTGTATTTCTGGACTCACCAACAAGCTAAGTTACAGTTCTTGGTGGCTGTCCAGAAGGCGAACGTCTTCCTCAATCGAATGCAACGTATTTCAGGTTTTCTAATTAATATAAAGTTAGGATACAGTTCTTGGTGGCTGTCCAGAAGGCGAGATAGTGAAAACTAGAAATTCCACTTTTTATACCAAATAATTAGCATATAATATATGCAGTTACATAATCATGAACAAAAAGTAAATGCGAAACAATTGTTCAAAATATGTGAAGCCTTATTTCAGAAACAATGTGAATACCTTGAATTATAGTAATGGTACGAACCGTAACGAACACGCTTTCCAACTACTCTTTGTTCCGTTGGAAAGCATTATTTCTGTCACAAATGGTTCGCATCATATTTAAGCAATCGCACTCAAACTTGTTTCCTTTATGTCTATTCCAAATTAAATTAGCTATATGTGGTGTCTCAAGGGAACAATTCTAGGACCTTTACTTATACATTAATGACCTGCCGAATTGTCTGTATTTTTCACAACCGAGGATGTATGCAGATGTCACCAGCTTCGCCTTCAGTAGCGCAGATTTAAAACATACTGATGACTGTCTTAAAGGGGTAGTATCATGGGAATTATCTCTTTTATTTTGATGTTAAATTTACTAAATAGATTTCCAGGGTCTATTTTATTCTTAAATTGCTTCTGCATCACCGCAGTGAGATAAAAATCGATCAAATTTTAAAAGAAAAATGAACCACACTAAGTTATTACGGAGTTCATCTAAGATGCAAAGGGAGTACTTGAAAACGTCGGCCCGACGTTTTCAAATAGACCATATTCGTATTCTCGGTATTGGACAAGAACTAGCTTGCAATGTAGGCTAATGCGGGGGAATATATTAGAAAGTATTTGCATTTGAAAAGATTCCCCCGCATTAGCCTCCATTGCAAGCTAGTTCCAGTCCAATACCGAGAATACGAATATGGTCTATTGGCATTCATTTTAATCTTGGCTATGCGTAACCAGAAACACTTAAGAATGAGCTAAGAGTGAGCTACAATACCCGTTATGAAGAAAATTTGGGCATTAATTTTTATTTGCCAGCGGTAAACAGGTCTCTCGGCATTGAGATCGACTGCATCTCAGCCCACATATGACCCGAGGCCATGGGTGACCCCGGGTCACAGAGGTGAGAGGCGCGGTTGATAGCCGCTAAACCACCGTTGACCATGCCAATGCTTCTGCATTGGGCGCAATTAAGCGAATACGACATCTTATACCCCCTTAATATATTTAACAATTACTCCATGAGCACTCGTTGGATATGAGATGATAGATAGCCAATGAGGCGCGTAGCGCCGAGTTGGCTATAATCATCTCATATCCAACAAGCGCGAGTGGAATAATCGTTTTATTAAAAACGCTCCCAAAATATAGAAAACTAGACTACAATAATAAAAAAAAAGGCCCAGAAAATCACGTATATGCTTGCCGTGTTTGTAGGTCATGGTATAATGGCTCATAACCCATGATGGCTTAGCCAATCAAAACTCTCGAATTGCATAATCCAATGATCCAGTTTTTAATAATAATTGATATATATGACATCGTAGTTCAACCATATTTTAATTACTGTAGTACTGTAGGGGCAACTGTGGCAGCGGCCTCTAGAAAAGCTTTAGAAGCTCCAAAATCGCGCGGCCCGTGTTTTTATATGTACCAAATATGATTTTAATGTCGATGAATTGTTCCGGGCAATGGGTTAGGGTAACCTCAAATATCAAAGATTGGAATCAGCTGCTGTTTTATGTATAAATCTTTGTATAGGATGACACCTGAGTATCTGAGTTAGAGATTTGTGTTTTGAAACGAAATAACATCATATCGATTTAGGAATACTGAAAATAAATTGGCTCTTCCGAAGCTCCGCACCAATTATTTGAAGAACAATTTCTCTTACAGCGGAGCAAGGTTGTGGAACAGCCTATCCAGTGACCTTCGTGCAGCTACATCATTACATGACATCTACGTCACCACAGTTTTAAATGACTTGAAGAAATAAAACATTTTAATTTTTTTTTTGCAAGACATGTTTCGACTTACTTGTGATGAGTTTTACAATTTGAATTCAAACCTATTTATAAGTAAAATCAGAAACCCATAAGGGTTGAAACGTGTAACACGCGTTCACAGCTTCCGAATAATCAATGCGAACTGATTGGTTAAATGTTTCAGTGCTAAGTACCATATGTGGAAACCCCTCGCTCTTGTTGTTCCAAATATGGTAGTTAGCAAATTGAATATTCAGAAGCTTGTTTCCCAGCACACAAGGGGCCGTTACACGTTTCAACCCTTATGGGTTTCTGGTAAAATACAATGGACGAATTGATACATTATTCGCATACTTACAAAAACAAAGTAAATGGATTAGCTAAGATACTTAGATAATGTCGCGACAAAGTCGTTAAAAATAAAAAAAAAGAAAAAGAAAAAGTTCCTTGTAATTTGCTTTGTCGCGACAATAGTATCTAAGTATCTTAGCTAATCCATTTACTTTGCTTTTTGTAAGTATGCGAATAATGTATCGATTCAGCCATTGTATTTTTCTTATAAATAGGTTTAAATTCAAATTGTAAAACTCATCACAACTGAAGTTGGCATAAGTATGTCGAAACATGTCTTGCAAAAAATAGGTTTAAATTCAAACTGTAACGCAGCATAAGCACAAGAAATTTGCTACGCCTAGCCAATTAAAGCATTCGTTTTAGATTCTTCGCGTCTGAGCATTTGAGCAATGCTTATGTCGACCTTATTTTTCACTAGCGTAAGCTACTTATGCTTGAGCTTGTGCTTGCGCTTGTGCTTGCGTTGCCAGTGAAAACCACGCTTTACTGCGGAGGTGACGCGAGTTTAATATGTCACGAATTACTTGCAGGAATGCTTAAGATATTAGGGAGCTTAAGCAGCAACGACAGCTGTAACTGCCCGGAACTAACGGAGGTTGCCAATATTCCAAAGCTCTCAAACAGTCACAGGATCTCTTGGTACAAGATAGAATTTCGAACTCAACGGATTGATTCAAAGTGATTTAATATACGGACAATCAGAAAATAATCAACCAAAGCTGTGTACAGTGTTATTGCTATAAATACTGATGGTGGAGTTGACAAATCGAAGTCGAACGGTAACAAATAAATCCGTAGTTTGTACAGGATAATGTTCGTAGTCTGGATGATAAAGGTTTACAGATGTAGAAGCCAACTGTAGTTATTCATAAGTTGTAGTTCTCAGATGGTAGGTTCGAACTGAAATAGGATATTTAAGATACTAACAATTATTATAGATTCTAACTTATCTTAGCATAAAATAAGCTTGATACGTGGCACGATACGACAAAAAATAGAAACAACAAAGGCTACACATGCCTTGCATGAGGCTTAATATGGACGTGTAGCGCATAGTTACATATCCACTTGCATACGGCAGTGGACGGTTACAACGATATCCTAGAGATTTTAAATCGAAAAGTGTTGCGTCGAAAGCTAAAGAATATACCTAGATATACGAATTAAATTACTATAGCTTTGATATTAATACAGTAAGAAAACGACGAAAACGATCATCATTTTGACAAGCATTTGACAAATGCAACACTTGAAAGGTTAGGACAAATAAAAGGATAAAAAACTTACGTACTTCGGTTTACGCTTGTACCAATGGAGACAGGGAAAAGGGTAGCAGTAGCAGGTTCCATAACCTTACTGATAGCACGAGTAGCAAATTTCTTCTTTTACTATGAGAGATTCGCCTAGTATTTATTTCGTATAGGACGTGATCTGAGTTTAGGTGTGGAAGAAGTTGGGTATTTGCGCATTTCCTCACGGTAATTCCTACGCCCTGGTGGGCGATCTACGCGACTTATTTTTGTGAGATTCTAACACGTTCCGTAGCTCTAATCAAACTCTAGATGATTCGAATAAATGAGAAACGTTTTCTTAAAACTAACATTCCGGCCCCTTAAAGGTGTTAACCTTTACAAACTAAATAACTACGGTATAAAACTTCAAAATGTCTATACGATGATCCTAAACAGATCTCAGTTCAATGTTTCAGTTTATTTACTCATTACTGCTTGCTGTTGTAGCCTCTGCAGATTCAGCATAACAATTTTGTCCACTGGGCGTACGAATTCTCCGGTGCTTGTTCTCAACTTCATGGAACGTACAAGACCATCATTGCGACTTGTGTGAACTTCCAATACTCGAGCCAACGGCCATGAATTACGAGGTTTGTTATTATCCAACAGTAACACAATATTATCAACAGCTACATTGCGTTGAGGTCTGTTCCATTTTTGACGCTGTTGAAGTGACGGCAGGTACTCACGGATCCATCGTTTCCAGAACAAATTCGCGAGATATTGCACTTGTCGCCATCTTGCACGACCGTAGATGTCTTGCTTGCTAAACATACCAGGGGGGGCTGTTGGTCCCGCCCGTAACAGTAGAAGGTGATTAGGAGTAAGCGGTTCAGCGTCACGAGGGTCGTCTGATAGCTTTGTGATTGGTCGCCCGTTGACGATAGATTCAGCTTCGCACATCAAGGTTGCAAGACCCTCGTCATCTAATCGCTGTTCCTTTAATACTGTTCGTAACACCTTGCGCACTGTCCGTATGCAGCGCTCCCATACGCCTCCGTGGTGGGAGCCCGCAGGAGGGTTGAAAGTCCACTTAATCCCACTTTGACTCAAGTAGTCGTGAATACGGAACTGGTTCCACTTCTCAATTGCTTCTCGCAACTCTTTTTCGCCAGCTACGAAATTTCCTCCATTATCAGAACGTATCTCCTCCGGAGGCCCTCTTCTCGCGATGAATCGGCGGAGTGCGTTAATAAACGAATCAGTGTCCAGCGAATTAGCAACCTCGATATGAACCGCTCTTAGCGCTAGACACGTAAAAAGCACACCATATCTTTTGACGTCGACTCTTCCACGCCGTACAATAAAGGGTCCCAAGCAATCAACGCCGACGTACGTGAACGGCGGTCTTGACGCGGTGACGCGATCTTCTGGTAAATTCGCCATTTTCTGCTGTACGACGGGTGCTTGCCGTCTTCGGCAATCGAAACACGAGTAGATAATGCTACGAAGAGATACTCTTGCTCCGATATTCCAGAATTTTTGACGGATAACAGATAATGTATACTCGACTCCCGAATGACCAGTTAAACGATCATAATGCTCAATAATCAATCTCACGATATGGTGCTTCTTCGGAAGTATGATTGGGTGTTTTGCGGCTTCTCCAACAGAGGCTCTTTGTAATCGACCCCCAACGAGTAGCAACTCATTCTTCAATATGGTGTCTAGCTTAAATAGGTTGCTTGTCTTCGCGACTGGTTGCTTAGCGTCGATTTGTTCTTTGACTTTCGCATTTTGCTCCAGAGTTGATAACTCCTTTTCAAAACTCTGCTTCTGAACATTCTTCAAGATCATGTTCTCAGCACGCAGCACTTCATGCACGGTAAGCGGCTCAATATCAGAACTATATTTCGTTTCTTCTTTAAACTTGCGCTTCTTGGCCTGGTTTAGCAAGTTGTCCTTGTAGCGCAATATCCATGCTATCACTCTTCTAAGGCGTGTCCAAGATGAGAGTTTCTCGAACATCTGGCTGACTGCGTCATCTTCTGTAGTTTCGTTGGCATAAGCAACTGACTCTTTCCTTATTTCCAGGTCATCGGGTGGTACGACACCTATACTCGCTGGTCGTTGAGGCCATATGTCCTGCGGTTGCTGTAGGAACGCCGGCCCCTTTGACTACCTCTCATTGCTTAGAAACTCCTTCACCGTCATACCTCTAGAAGCTTCGTCTGCGGGGTTCTGTGCTGTGTCGACGTATCTCCATTGAGACGGGTCAGATTGGTTTAATATCGCTGACACTCGGTTGGCCACAAATACTTGAAATCTTTTATCTTGATTCTCTATATAGCGGATTACACACGTGCTGTCCGTCCAGAAGGTTGATTTGGCGAGAGGGAGGTCGATCTCTTGAGTGATCATTCGATCCAATCTAGTCGCTAGTACTGCTGCTGACAACTCCATTCTTGGTATCGTCATTGCCTTAAGTGGCGCCAGTCTGGACTTGGCCATGACTAATGAACAATGTACTTTGCCGGTAGCGTAGATTTGGCGAAGATATGAAACTGCGCCGTAACCCGTGATTGATGCATCCGAAAAGTGGTGTAGCTCGTACCTCTTGATCTCTCCAAATTCATCAGGTAGCTTAAAAGATCGCGGTATAGAGAACTGCTCCAATTTCGGAAGCTCGTTCAACCAAGTTGTCCACTTGACTCTTTCGGTTTCGGGGATCTCATCATCCCAGCCCAAGCCACGGCGACATAATTCTTGAAGGATCGCTTCGGCTGGTAGAATACATGGAGATACGAATCCAAGGGGATTGTAGACGGAACTGATGATCGATAGCGAGCCCCTGCGATTTGTAGGCTTGTCTTTGGGGATAATATCGAAGCTAAACGTATCTTCAGAGAAGTTCCATCGTACCCCGAGCGCTCTCTCTGATGATTTTATTTCGTCGAAATCGAGACTCTTAACCGACTGTGCTCTCTCGGACTCGGGAAGTGAGCTAAGTAGCCTTTTAGAGTTTGATAACCACTTTGTGAGACGAAATCCTCCTTTCGCTAATATCTCTCGGAGGTCGGCAGCAAGCTTGACGGCTTCCGTCTCTGTTGCAACAGAGTGTAGACAATCATCTACGTAGAAACTTTTATGGACTGCATTAATGACTGACGGGTCATAATTTTCTTTGTTGTCTTCGGCTGTTTTCTTAAGCGCAAAGTTAGCGCAACTTGGGGACGATGCACTGCCGAATAGATGGACTAACATTTGATATTCTTCCGGCTCAGCTTCTAGGTTACCGTCCGACCACCACAGAAATCGAAGATAGTTACAGTCACTTGGTCGCACCCGGACTTGGTAGAACATGGTTTTGATATCCGACATGAAGGCAATTGGTTCCTTGCGGAATCGAGTCAGTACGCCGACCAGTGAATTGGTTAGGTCCGGCCCCTGTAAGAGCTGATCATTCAATGAAGCACCTTTGTACTTTGCTTGGCAATCGTAGACGACTCTAACCTTTGGTTTAGCAGGGGTGGGCAAAATGGGGTGGTGACACAAATAGAAAGATGGCTTACCCATGTCTCGCTCTTCTTTGGGGATTTTTCGAGCATACCCATTTTCAAATAGATCGTTCATAAACTCTGTATATTTTCCATGCAGAGCTGAATCCGCTTGCAGTCGCCTTCTCAGCAATTTCAGACGGTGTTCAGCTTGGATTTTGTTGTTCTCTAACTGTGGCGGGTAGTCTTTCCACAAAAGCGCTATTTCATAGTGGCCGTCTTTTAACTTGACAGTTTTTTCCATTATCTCTAAAGCTCTTCTGTCGTTCTGTGAAAGGGACAACTTGGACTCATATGTTGAGTCATTGAACTCTAAATTGCAGTAGTTTTCGAATTGCTTGTTGAGACTGTCGCTCTGTTCGCTGGAGTCAATGAAGTTAGCTGTTGCAAGATTTCCTTCATCTCTTCCCAAGGGTCCGTTTATTACCCAGCCAAATACGGTACGGGTGGCGTAGGGTCCACCATCATGGCTTTGCTTTACTTCTCTCGGCTGTAGTGCTGCTGGGCAGTCGTTTCCGATTAGGAGACCGATCTCGGCGTCTATTGTCCGTACCTTGACCCCTTCAAGGTGTGACCATTTCTCTACGTCTTGTTGCTGGCCGATAGCATTTTTGGAAACTGGTAGACTGGGACGAGAATACACTGATGGGAGGTTAACGCACGTTTCACCTTCCAAATCGAGAACTTCTAAGTGTACTTGAGCGCATTCTATTGGTTGACCCTTGCCATGAAGCGTTGTCAATGAGAGAGTGCTTTTCTTGCCTTTAACATGTAATTTACGAAGGAGACTATCTGTGCAGAAAGAGGTATTTGAACCAGGGTCGAGAAAGGCGTAAGTTTGTACCGAATAACTGCGGCCTTTAGCGCGGACTTGCACAGGGATGATTGGAAGCCCCACCAATGAACCAGGACCAGTGGATGCCTCTGATGCGCTGCTACCTGTATGGACATACCCGTTGGACTGAGAAGGTTCTTCCTTTCTTGAATTCGAGGCTCCCTTTTCGTCTTCTCTCGAATTGCGGGAGGATGTTGTCTGTTCCACTTCATGAAGGAAAGTGGAATGTTTCTTCAGACAGCCATCTACTTTACAGAAGCTTTTCTTTGGGCACTCATTCACATAGTGGCCTTGTGTAAGGCAGTTGATGCAAAGTCTCTTAGTTCTAACGAACTTAAATCGCTCCCTTACTTTCATCTTCCGAAAATCGTTGCATTGAGATAACCAGTGGTCCTTTCCACAGGATGGACAGTTCACATTGTTCTTAGCTGGGGAGAGGGTTTGCGGTTGTTGCGGTGAATCCCTCTGGGCTTCAGAAGCAAATGCCTTAGCTCCTCCTCTTCGAGTTGGACGCATATTGCCTGTATTGTGTGGCTTTGGATCTGACAATTTTCCGAATATGGGATGGCTTGCCACTCTTGAACGTGTTGTTACAAATTCCGTAACGTCTGCAAGATTAGCATCTCTGTTCTCTTTGACTTGTATCGTATCGGCTACTTCGCGCCATTTTTGCCTTAAATTGTATGGCAAACGTTCTATTATTTTGCGCAAGCCTTCTGGATTTTCTAGTCTGTTCAGGTAGCCGATTTCCCTGAGTGTATTACTGCAACTCGTCAGTAGAATCGAAAATTTCTGGAGGGCTCCAGCGTCTTCGTTTGGGATTTGTGGCCCATTTGTAACACGCTCTACAAACGCGGTAGCGATATGGTACGGCTGACCGTACCTTTCAGCCAGTAGTTCTCTAGCTTTAGCGTAACCAGTTGTTTCTGGCATGGCGAGGCAGCTCCGGACCAGGTCTCTTACTTGACCGGTGGTGTATTGCACTAGATAATACAACCGCGCGCTCGAACCTTGAATCTTCCGCTCTATGAGGTGCTCGAATGCTCTAATAAAATCATAATATTCTGTAGGGTCCCCACCAAAGGTTTGCAGCTCAGGCTGGGGTAGCGTGAGGGCATTTATCGCTTCTTGCTGTTGTTTTATTAGTCTTTCTATAGGTCCTGCTTGCACAGGTTCTGGTTGAACGTAAGGCATAGAATAGCTGCGGTTATGTATTACTCGTTGTTTTGTCAATGGAGTTTGCAAAGGTGGAGGTTCGGACTTAACTTCGTGCTTTATTGCGGTGTTGGTATCACATTCATAATTCTGCTTTACCGCTTCGGCTAGGGCCTTTTCTTTAGCCTTTGCCCTGGCCAGCTTAATTTCCAGCTCTAGCTGTGCTTTCCGTTGGCGAATTTTCAACTCTTCTACTTCCATTTCTTGCAGCTTCGCCAGGGTATCGCTTTCTGCCTTCAATATGGACTTCTCAGCGGTCGCTTGTATCAAACTCAACCTTGATGACTTCCGAGACGACACGGAATTTGAGGTCACCTTGGAACCGATCTGACTGACAGAGTCTTCTGGCCTAACATCTACTTGAAACCTTTGAACGAGACTAGACGCTTCTAATGCCGCTGACCATATGTCTACGTTTTCACAGACCTGAGCAACCTGCTCCTTGACGGACTCATAATAGGCCACAGAGTCGTCGATTAAACCTTGGTCGGTAAGGTGGCAATGATATGCGTCATGGGCGACTTCAAAGGCTCCGAAGGCTTCATTCAGTTCTGCCAATTTTCGATGGACTAGTTCTTCATTCTCGTTATTTTTCATGAGGTGGATTATTTCCTTTGATCGGTTTGTAATCGCAGCTTTCGCGTGACCATGCGCTCTTCGCAATTCGGTTTCCATTTAGCACTCTTCAGTGGATTATCGAATCGGAAGTAATAAATCTGTCGACAAGATAGTATTCGGTGACAGGATGTCGTGTCAAAGTATCTAATGTCGCACTGTTGTAATCGTATTCCTTGAATACAATGTACCTTTGCAGATGCAGTGCGGTCGAACAAGGCTCTTCAATAATGTAGCCGAATTCGAACTAATGTAACTGCCCGGAACTAACGGAAGTTGCCAATAATTCAAAGCTCTCAAACAGTCACAGGATCTCTTGGTACAAGATAAAATTTCGAACTCAACGGATTGATTCAAAGTGATTTAATATACGGACAGTATAATATGTGTACAGTGTTATTGCTATAAATACTGATGGTGGAGTTGACAAATCGAAGTCGAACGGTAACAAATAAATCCGTAGTTTGTACAGGATAATGTTCGTAGTCTGGATGATAAAGGTTTACAGATGTAGAAGCCAACTGTAGTTATTCATAAGTTGTAGTTCTCAGATGGATCGTAGGTTCGAACTGAAATAGGATATTTAAGATACTAACAATTATTATAGATTCTAACTTATCTTAGCATAAAATAAGCTTGATACGTGGCACGATACGACAAAAAATAGAAACAACAAAGGCTACACATGCCTTGCATGAGGCTTAATATGGACGTGTAGCGCATAGTTACATATCCACTTGCATACGGCAGTGGACGGTTACAACGATATCCTAGAGATTTTAAATCGAAAAGTGTTGCGTCGAAAGCTAAAGAATATACCTAGATATACGAATTAAATTACTATAGCTTTGATATTAATACAGTAAGAAAACGACGAAAACGATCATCATTTTGACAAGCATTTGACAAATGCAACACTTGAAAGGTTAGGACAAATAAAAGGATAAAAAACTTACGTACTTCGGTTTACGCTTGTACCAATGGAGACAGGGAAAAGGGTAGCAGTAGCAGGTTCCATAACCTTACTGATAGCACGAGTAGCAAATTTCTTCTTTTACTATGAGAGATTCGCCTAGTATTTATTTCGTATAGGACGTGATCTGAGTTTAGGTGTGGAAGAAGTTGGGTATTTGCGCATTTCCTCACGGTAATTCCTACGCCCTGGTGGGCGATCTACGCGACTTATTTTTGTGAGATTCTAACACGTTCCGTAGCTCAAATTAAACACTAGATGATTCGAATAAATGAGAAACGTTTTCTTAAAACTAACAACAGCAACTTGAACATCATCGCAAACTATAAATTCTCGTTGTTGTAATCACTTCGCGACTATTTCAACCTTTTTAATATGACAAGGGTGTGGTAATTCCTCAAAAATAACACTGGCACTTAACTTTAGGGGAGAAAATAAAAATTTATCCTCAAGGGCTGACGTTCTTCATAAAACCACAAATTTCAAGTTGTTGTTTTGCTGACGAAATGGACAAAAGTGAAAAACGCTCGTGCAGGGCGTGCAAAACTATTGTTTTTGCCCACTAAATATGCAAAATTGAGGTTCTCGTAGCCGTCGCTGCTGTCGTTGCTTAAGCTCCGAATTCTAGGGACCTTAAGATCTAGGACGGCAACCTCAGCGAGAACGCCACCAAACAATAGACACTAATGAGCAAAACAATGGCTCTGCCTGTGCGATTTAAGGTATTGTACATTTATTTCCTTCCTCTGCCAATCTGCAACGGGAAATGACTAAACCTAAAGTTTTAATTAAGAAAGACGAGAGCACACAACGGCAAATTTTCGATTTTCCTTCTTAGTTTCAACACTGTTCCTCCCAAATCAGTTCCTGGATAGTTCGGATAGTTTGTGGAAGTAGAGCAAACTGGAATAATCACTAAAAACCGTTTAAAACTAAACTAGCAATATGAAATGACGTTTTCGCGGCCATTCCCGTCTTAGATCTTAAGGTCCCTAAAATCTCGGATAAGGAACCCTGCTAAGAAAAGAATAGGCACATTTATTTCCAATTTATCATGAAACATTAAAGAAGGTCTTGAAAAGGTAGCTAACCGAGTAGTGGCTGAGAGTTTTGAATACTCGAAGAGGATTAGTTTAAGTCAGCGACCTTGCGTGAATTTAATGGGGCTTTTTTTATATATGTTTTTATTACAGTACGAACTTCTTGATCAAAAATGAATACATGTTTTTGAAGTTCTTTTCATTTACTTTCATGAAAATGGAGCAGAATTGTATTTTCTTCCCCATCTACTTAAATGGTGCGGACCAACCAGCAATTATATCTCACAAAACCACACTCCAAAAGATGAGCATGACGGCAATTGAGAGATATGATACAAAACACTAACCAAATAAAGATGTCGCCTGCTTAAAAGGTCGTTGTTGTGCCCGAGAAAGTGTTTTTTTTTTTTTTTACAAAAATCTTTCATCGATCGATCCTGTCTTGGGTTCCAGTCCTTCCCCGACCGGTCACATAAAAACGTGAGAAACGAAATTTTCGAAGAGCTTCGCAACATCTCATCGATTTTAGATCATCGGTGAACCCCTTTTTTTTTTTAAGCATGAATCACTTTCTCTTCTCACAATCCACAAAATATGATGAAATGAAAAAAAAAAAAAATCACAACGCAAGAGATTACCTTTTTTTTTTAATTCCTGAATTCCGGAAGTGGTTACAATGGGTAGCACTTGCGAAAACGCTCGTTGAGGATTAACTCTACTGTTTACGACATCCCTAGCGGTATGCAATTATCTAAAAACCTCACTCCTATATTTCTATGCACGGAAACCTTCACTCTAATACATTATTTTTATGATTTACGACGGATGAGCAGATGAGGCTACATCTCGTTATGATGACCCATCTATCGAAATTAGACATTTCTCCCTTTTCTTATCTCTCCGAAACAAAGTCGTTGACCTCCCTTTTTTTTCCTTTTTGGAATAAGCAATTTATGACCTAACGTCAGGCGAGAAATGGAACAAATTTCAGTTTCACTACACAGAGAAATGTCATGTCTGATTAGGAAATCACAACAAATTGTGCACAAAGGGACTCAAATGTCTGCCGTCTCGAGACGAGACTGTCTAAAACTAGGAAGACTTCCACACTGGAGAAACAATTGATCCTTCAGCCTTACATAGTATCAAACGATTAATAACGCGTACAATCAGGGAAACCCGGGGCAATAGCCAATTGTTCTCGTGTTTCCAATCTGGAGTAAATGCGTCAACCGCTTCTGTTCTAGGCTCATGGAACCCGGAGTTACAGCGAGCAAGTTTGGTGTTATAACTGCAGGCGAACCTGTCCACGGAATGTGGACCCCACTTAACGTCCAACATTCTAAAAAATAACATAATTTAATGTATTATCATCGAATACTACGATTCTATTCAGACAATCCGCCTCTGCGTTCAGGTCTCTAGGTATCCATTTCATTTACTGTGAAATGCAATTCGTTGCGCACAAAGTAAATATCTCTAAAACTAGAGACTGTAATTCTTAAACACGACTTTCACCGTTTACCATGGTTACAACGTTTTGATATCAGTCAACCAGGCCACCTGCTGGCCTTTGAGATCATGAGCAAAACGTCCGATGGCTAACTTAACAGCTTTTAATTCTTTCCAAGTAGAGCTCTTCTCTCGTTCGTCAGGCGACCAGTTTTCGTTTTCAACAAAAGAACTGCAAAAATAATCGGAAGCACCGAATAGACAATTTTAGAGGGTTTACTCTCGGTGGCCACGCTGACCGACTGTTCAGAAAGCATGCGTTTAGCTTCCAAAACATATCTCACGAATAGCCTCATCGGTGAGCTGAACGTTGGAAAACCACCGTAACCTAATTGGAATTAAGTAAAGCCGCGATCAGTGATTGCTCGGAATCAAACTGGAATAAAAGCTAAACTGAGATTACAAAGTCAAGGAGGGGTTACGTTTTTACAAACGTTGGCCGTGTAGCACTTTATATTTCAACAGACTTAACTGATTAGAGTGTAATGAGAAGTGCTAGTTCTGTACCCTATATGAACCATGTGAGCCTTAGCCCTACTAGTGGAAATGGGCCCACACAAGGAAAGAGAAAAACTCTTACCAGGGTGGGAATTGAACGGACGACCTTCGGGTTAGATCACCGCTGCTCTATCGACTGACCTACAAGGTCAGACGGGAGCTGGCCGTGGGAACTGAAGATGTTAAAGTCACGGCAATGACCATGTACAAGTACAAGGAAGAGTTACGTTTTTACAAACGTTGCTCGATAAAACAATGCATGTTAAAGTCACGGCAATGACCATGTACAAGTACAAGGAAGAACTGTTTAAACTGCATTAGGTCATTAAAATCCTAAATTTTGTATTAGATCTTTTCTATTGTTTTCCATAAAACTAGCAAATCCACTGTATCCATTTTTTCTTTGATTTCATTGCTCTGAGTAGTTCACAGATTCCTTTCAGGACAATTGGGATTAATTTTCCTGCTCTTGTCTAAGTAGAATGGAGTACAACGACGATCAGCGGCGAATGCTGAGAAGGAAACGGGAATTAAAACTCTAATTGCATTGATTTTATTGTTCTTGTTTAATTCAGATTTCGTACTCATTTCTAATTCTGTGTTCATTTCTAGCTTTCTTGATAAAAATAAAATAAGTCAACTCCCAGGAAACGTTTTCTCAGGACTCGCGGGTCTATGTCGTCTGTAAGTATATTGCCTTGAATACACTTTCAAAATATGACATGGCCTTGCGCCTCTCCACTCCACAAATAATTGTGTGCAACTTAGTTACAAAGTGGCTCACACGATTGAGTTAAATGATGGACCCTTTCAGGTCAAAAATTAAAGTGCATTTGAACCTTAGCCTTCTAAGATAAACACTAAATGTTATTCTAGTCTGTCATTTTGGTTCTTTCCGTGGAA
>NC_090895.1:48051448-48066448 GCF_036669925.1 Montipora capricornis | reverse complement strand
TGCTGACAGTATGCTTCCGTGTAGAGTTCACCTCTAGAGATAAGTAGTTAGGGTAGTGAAATTTGAATAAACGCACATACTAGAAGCAGAAAGACTAAGGTGGAAGTGAACGCTTAGACGAAGACAAAGTCGGGGCAGGAAAAGCAGATACGAAATTCTTTAAAGCATTATAGTCCTCGTAAACGCGCGAAGCCTCTTGACATTGAGGAAGGGCAAAAGCAAGAAAATCAGCTGGAGCCCCCGCACGGATGACATCAGCTAATTTAAGGTACCTTATCACATGAAATTTTCGCGACACGTTAATTTCGCGAATTTCGCGATTTAAAAAAATCGCGAAATTTAAGTGACGCGAAAATTAAATGCCGCGAAAAGAACATAACGTAAAAGTTAAGTGACTCACATTATGTCAATAACTGAACACAGCGACTTTATTACACACGTTTATAACAATCATTTTGAGCTTTTCTGTGGTAATGTTCTGGTCCTCTTCATCGCTACTGCTTTCCGTCTCTACTCCAGGTAGCACTTCTTTTGTGCAATCCTCAAACTGCCCATTTACTGGCTCCCTGAGTGTGTGTCACTCAAAAACGCAAAATCAAAGTGAGTCAAAATGGAAAATTTTCGCAAAATCGCGAAATTAAGGTGTCTCGAAATATGCGAACCTCAAAATCGCGAAATTTTCGTGTAATAAGGTAGTACAGGGCCTTTTTAGAAGTTGACCTGCCAAAGGAGATCCAGAGAAGGCTAGAGTCAGGGCACAGCCTGAACGAAAACTATAAAGAGTTTCCCCGCTGTCAATCTGGGCAGCACGGAGATATTTTCTAAAGCGTGATTCAGCCATGGAGCTTAAAAGGGGGTATCAACAATATGGCCCTGATGATTAGTGGAACGCAACAAATATCCACAGGAAAGGCTAATACCAAGTTCTCGGGCAATCGCCACATAAGTTTCAATAGCTCTGATAGGGCAGAGGGTTGGATTACGGTGTGGACGCATTCCAAAAAAGTTTACACGCACCATCCCGTAAGGTCTTGCCCCGAACATAGTTAAACAGGAATCCATTGTCGTCCGGCAAACGAGCAAGCTCAGATGTCTTGACTTGCCCCAGATCACCACCTCTATCACCAGAAAAGAATAGATCCTTGAAAAAAGCTTAATCTCTAGCAGTGATGGATATCTCAGCCGATGAAAGGGATGGAAGGGGAAGACGCTATTCAAG
Organism: Montipora capricornis; assembly: GCF_036669925.1. NCBI lineage: Eukaryota > Metazoa > Cnidaria > Anthozoa > Scleractinia > Acroporidae > Montipora > Montipora capricornis. The sequence continues at coordinate 48,065,229 of NC_090895.1, read as the reverse complement.
GTGTCGGGAAAGCAAAAGCAGATTGTTAGGAAAAAGAGGAACAGCTTGGTTGGGGGTGATACGAGCCCGAAGTTGCTCCGCTGTGACTTCTTTAAGATACTGCTTAACCAGCAGATCAGAGGCTGGGTTACCAAAAAGGAGGGTTTGGTTCCAATCTCCCTGACGACCAATGTCGGAGAAGATAGAGCGCAACTTGCCAATATACAAATCAACAGTGGAGTAGGCCAAACGTTAAGGGCACTGACACGAGAAGATACCTCGCTGTCCAGGATGTGGACATCCTGTCTTATGGACTTGGGTATTCCCCTTGGAGTCCTTGAATACAAGAAAACGGCAAATATCCAGGGGTGTGGCGTCAAAAAGATTTTTTTGGCCAGGTAGGGCTTTAAATAAGCAGAAGAGAGGCTTGACGACTGGAGAGAATTAATACGAAAGTCAATGGATAAAAGGTAGAAGTTGACCGATGCTGGAACAGCAGAGGAAACACGACGTCTGGCATAACCACAATTTTGGCAAAACTTGAAGGTGTGATCATTGGGGTAATGACAAGACGGACACGCAACTGCTGGGACGAACAGACGCGAAACTGGAGGGAGACCCTAGGGAAGGGAAATAATGAGGCATAAGAGAGAAAGAAAAGCTAAAAGGACAAAGGTAGCGAAAAGCCTCATATTTATTATACAGCGTAACCAAAGTAACAGGTACTACCTTAAAATAACAAATGCTCGATTCACGCAGAGTAAATGCATGACAACATATGATAACAGAACGGAATAAATCTATTGAGATTAAATCTATTGAGATAAATCCGCAACGGGAACGACGCGGAAGACCTACAAATCCCAAAGGAGAGGCCAAGAGGAAGAATAACCCAGTGGTGAGTGGGGAGAGAACTATGCCCTGAGAACCCTGGGGGGCCAACAGGAAAGACGAATACAATTGAAAAAGAGGCCACCAAAATTTATGAGGCCGGACATCAGGAATAACAATAGTGCAAGTAAAACAGTGAGTTTTGACAAAGCGCAAAACCTGTGGGATAAGAATAATGGGGGGAAAACATAGGGCTTTGAAAAAAGGCAACCATGATTATCAGGAGGCTGGGCAACCAGATTGACCCCAGAAGAGCCAGGAAGGGGATATGGAGAAAAGAAAGGAAGGGAGGAACCATCCAAAGCACACTGCAGATTAAAAGGCAGGGCCATCAAATCCACGAAGTTTCCAGATCGGCCACCAAATTCAGCTTGCACCTGAACCCAGGCAGAAGGGGAAAGCTTAGAATACAGCAAGGGTAAAACACGGGATGGGGTGTCCGCAGGATTATCAGCAGAAGAAATGTAAAAGAGATTAAGATGAATGTTATAAGTGGAGACAATCCCAAAAATCCGCTTAAAGACATCAGCAAGATCGCGCGATTTTGAGCCCTGGTGACGCCAGGACGCAATGAGAACTTGGCTATCTGTGTAGACGTCCACCCAACTGTCACAAAAAGACGACGAAAAGGCCTCTAAGGCATTTGCAAGGGCTAAGGCGTCCTTGACATTTATATGGAGATGGTGCTGATCTACAGGCCAGAAATCACGAATAACAGCCGCAATAGTATCAGGACCAAAAACACAGCCCCATGGAAACGAAGACGCGTCTGTGCATAGCTTGACTTGACAATGGGCCTCTTGGCGCCAAGGAAGACAACCAGACCAAGACTCGAGGAATAACCATTGCTGAAGCTCCTCCCTAAGTGGACCAGATATTGTAATAAGCCTAGACGAACCATAACGCAGACCTTTTCCAATAACATTATACACCTCGTTGAGAAAAAGACGAGTTCCTGGAATTGCCAAAGAAAACGATATTCACTTGCCAGATAAACGCTGAAGTGTCTTTACATCAGTAGCATCGGAGTCAAGAACAAGACGCAAAAGGGAAAGGAGTTTCTGCTTCTACTCCTCAATAAGCAAAAAGGATTGACCAACAGAGTCAACCAAAAAGCCAAGGAAAGGAACAATCTGCCTTGGGATGAGAATTGATTTCTTGATACCAAGAAAATAGTCCAAATTAATAAGAGTAAAACAGACCAGAAAAATAGCCGAATTGGCACGAGCTAAAGATTTGTCCAGATCCGACGAGAGGGAGGCGTAGCCAGGGGCCGAAGGAGACAACTGGATTTCGCCCATATGACGATCATCAATATATAAAGAACAAGGTATGCGGAGGGAACGAAAATAATGAGAGGCAAGGAGGCCGATAGAGTGGTAAACGTGGGCAGATGCTTTCCACCCAAAACGAATGGTGTTACTGGTAAAATACCAGCCACCCCATTCAAAATCAAAATACGGGCGGCTTTCTGGAGAGAGGAGGACATGATCATAACCCGACTTATCATCGCAAACAGACTGGAACGAAGAAGGGAAAAGGTAGCGGGGGAGCCCCGCAAGGGAGTCTAGCTTAAAAGGCACGTTCCTGGTCCATAGATTAAGAAATCGGTTATCACTACACAGACGGGGTTTAGAGGGTTCAATGGTCAAATGCATAACCAAATACGGATGAGGGACGTCACCCACCTTACCCCATAGGGAGATAGCCCCAGATGACAAACGGTCAACAATAGTTTCAGAAATGAAATGCGCAAAAGGTTTACATGAAATGGCGTTAGAGAAGATCCGACAAGGGGGTAAAGCCTTATACTGTCCCTTAAAAGGTTGAAAAAACTCTCGTATATCAATACAGTCTTGGATCCAGCGTAAAATGTTCGGAGTGAGCTTGAAAGGAGCAATCTTTGCGATACTTTCCCACACAGGAAAACAGGCATGGATGTTACCAGCAATAAAGGTATCAGGATCCCTGAGGGCAAGCATAGAGGCATCCGCACGGGTATGGCCGCTAATAACATCTAGGACAAACTGAGGGGAAATGTGGAGGTTTTCTACTGCCATCCCCTGAGTCACCTCGAGAGGATAGCCATCAAATCGAACTCAACGTATTGACGGTCTGACATTTGTAGGGTTGAAATCGGCAGTAAATTCCAATGCTGGGGTGGCTGGAGAGACACCACCCTTAAAACGTTTGAAAGGGGGCTCAAAGGAAAGGAGATGGAAAAATGATAAGAGGAGGTGGCTCTGGGGATGACAGTTCTGGCCTCAAAAACTGAGAAAGGAGATTGACTCCCTTTCAAAACTGCCATCCAAGAGCGGGAGGGAGAGGAAGAAATAACAAATAAAGTCTCATAAGAAAAATAAACTTGAATGCCTAACACAAGCAAGCTAAAGTGATACAAGGCAAGCCAGGAAAACTACTGAAAACTAGCACAGTCACGCGGAGCCCTAGAATAAAGGGAAAAGTGACCCCTACCGTCATGCTGGATAGACATACGGCGAAAGCACCTAAACGAAGTGTGGCCTGGAATACCACAGAAATCGCATATAATAGCACTGGATCTGAGAGGCCCCCTGGAAGAGCGACCTGGAGGAAACTGAGAGCTAGTACGATCTCCACGAAGAGACTTATCCACTTTGGAGATACGATCGAGCACCTGAGTGTACTATTTCTCTGAAAAGAGGGCGAGGAAGTACGCTCGGAACTGTTTAGGATCCTTATCCAGATAGCCACGCATCGTCTGAGAAGCCATGGAGAGGAAGGAGGCCTTGGGATGACTATTCTGCTTTGCATCACTCGCCAAAGACTCAGCCATAGAAAGGGCGGTATATTTATTGAAATCCACCAAGTTCCCCCAGCCGTACGAGGAGGGCGCTCCAGCTGTACATCAATGCCAGTACCTTTCTGCATACTCTCCAACGGCTCGATACGCTGGCAAAGGAGCCGCAGAGGGTCAGGTAAGGAGACAAATAATTTAAATAGGTAACAGCAACTATAAAAACATCGGCCATGAGGTGAGAAATAATGCCAAAACCTTCTCATGCCCGGAAAACTCGAGCAAAACAAACTTCACGGAGTAAAATTTAAATAAATGTAACAACAACCATAATAACATTGGCCATGAAGTAATAGAAAATGCCAAAATCTATCAACGCGAAACATGCTACACAAAATGAATTTCAATAAATGTAGCAACGGATAAGATCGGCCAAGCGAAAACCTTCTCTTGCCGGGAAAACTCGAGCAAAAACATGCTAAGCAAAATGAACTCTAATAAATATAGCAAAAAATAACATCGGCCATGAGGTAACAGAAAATGCCAAAACCTTCTAATACCGGGAAAAAACTAGAGCAGAACGTGCTACAGAATGAATTTTCATAAATGTAGCAACGGATAACACCGGCCATGAGGTTACAAAATAGCCAAAACCTTCTCCTGCTGGGAAAACTCGAGGAAGATGTGCGACGCAAAATGAATTTAATAAATGTAGCAACATATAACATCGGCCATGAGGTAACAAAAAAAAGGCAAAACCTTTTTATGCCGGGAAAACTAAAGCAAATGCATACGGAATGAAATTTATAAATGTAGCAAAGACTAACATGGGCACGAGGTAGGACAGAATGCCAAAACTGACAGCTACGCGCGACCGAAAAGAGACGGAAAAGGAACAGAAGAATGGACATTACATTACCTCTTGCACGCTAGCGTCCTGGGCCACTTTAGCCGGAGCTGGGTCCACTAGAATGTCTCTAACAACGTTGGCTTCAGGAGCGCGAGGAACTTGAGGTTGGGCCTCAGCAGCACGTTCAGCCATATTGAGGTGAAGAAGCTTCTGTCGAAATGGTATTGAATTCATGAAGGCGATACCCTCTTATACTCGCTTGGGTAAGACCGCTGTAAATAGCAAATATTATGGCAAAGGTAAAAATACTTGACAGGCCTCAGACTGCATTTCCCGCGCAATTTGACATCATTTACACGTCGTGTATGGGTCATGATAACCAAGCGGAACTACTAAAAACGATCGGCCATATTGATAACATTTTTTAAACAATTCGAAGAAGAACAGTAAAACTGGTCGAAACGTTGGAATTAAAGATATTTTAACCTCGGAAAATCCCGGAAACAATTCACATTTTAATTTTTATAGAGATGAGAGTTAAAAGTTTCAGGAATACCAGTACAAAAAATTATTTTATAGTTCTAAGAGTCCTCCCCTTTTAGAACTATGAGGATATTACAAAACTCTGTTAATTCCTGTTTCTGTGGGAGAACACTTCCCTTTTTTTATGATCACAATACAGTGAACCTTCTTTATCAGAGCTCGATAAAACAATGCGTGTCTTTAAACTGCATTTGGTCCTAAATTTTTGTTTTTGATGTATCCTATTGTTTCCCATAGAAATAGTATTACAGTGGCAATATGGGTGCAATTGCGCCCATGAGGACTGCGAACGGCGCACTTTTCTAGGGAGGTTTGAAACATTCTCCACATTGAAAATGTTTGACACTGAAGTTCTCTGAGATGCAATCTAGTGTATTCTGAATGCTTAATTTGATCCAGTGCCTGGATTCCATACTGGAGATGTAACGCTAAAATATTTAATAACATACAGGTGTGGTTGCGGTCAAAGAAGTAATTAATACTTTATGATGTTAGCAGGGGCCGAAGCAATCACGGCGAGAGCACAACCTCCCGTCAAAGGCGGCAACATTGTTTCCCTGAAAAATTATCAATTCCAGTTTGTTTGAGACGGATACTTACTCCATGCATTCTGGGAGATTTGGTCATTTGCGACTAAAAATGTAGGCTTCGAACGCAGGTTCTAAGAGGATTTATAACAACAATTTCAAAAAAGGAAATGCGTCCCAAGGACAGACCAATCATAAGAAAATTCAAAACTTCATGTGATTACTTGTCTTCTCGGGCTGCCATAGAAACAATGACTTGCGTGGGCTTTCTTATTTCTGTAAAGTTAAGTAGATCACTTCCATGGACATGCAGTTAAAGTAAATTTCTACTTAAAGCAAAGACTAAATCGCTACGTTTAATTGCTACTTGCTGAGTTAAAACACATGTGCAGTTGCAGCCGCTGCATTGATTGCTTAAAGGCCCACTTTCAACCAACAGGCAATGCGTGCCATGGAACAATTTTCATATATGAAAATCCCGTCAAAGCTGAAATTCACCCAATCATATCGCTACAATAAGCAATATGCAAATTTACAAAAACAAAAACAACGGTTAAAAAGCCTGTCGGTTGAAGATGGGCCTTTAATAGTTTCTTCGTTTATTTTGCTTTTTGACTAAAACTCAAGTAGGCAGTTTGCAGAACCGAATAACCTGGATTCTGTAGCACAGTGCGGCTAAAAGCGAAATAGATCTAAAGTTGCTTATATTGTAACTTGCGTAGAAATTTTCTAACAATCAGCTAGGCGATAAAATGTAACTACAGTTACTACTCACTTGGTTTACGAGTGTCAATGGGATCGTTGTTTTGGTAATTGCTGCTCCTTTACAAAGCCTACCTACACTGGTACAACTGTTTGTAAGACACACTGTAGAACAGACATTCGTATCCAGCCTACCTCGTCTTTTTGCGAAATAAAATGCGACGCCTGTAACGGGTTCGAAGCCAGTTTGTAAGGGCCGTTGACTCGAACGACGTTCGATACATTTTCGTATTAACAATGTTTAGTAACGACAATATATTTAAGTAACAAAGCTCGAAGTACCACCCAACACACGTTTACAAAAGAAAAACAAATCCTTGACAAAAAAGGGGGGCTCCACCCTGCTGTTCTTGTTTAATTCAAAATTTGTACTCATTACTAATTTTGGGAGCTGGTCATTTGTTAGTTTCAATGTTCCCGTGAGGAATGAGTCAACAATGAAGTGATATATCACTTCACTTCCTCACAGGAACATTGGAACCCACAAATGACCAGTTCCTAACGTCAGTGGCCTCGCAGCTCAGTTGGTTAGAGCGTCGCACCGGGATCGCGAGGTCACGGGTTCAAACCCCGTTGAAGTCCTGAACTTTTCGGGTTTTTTTATGCAATTGCAAAAATTGCGTTCATAACTGCGAGGATCATAGCTTCACTTGAAACAGTACATTACCTCTTACATTTTTCATGTTTTAATTTTATTATCGTAAATTCATCGTGGTTTTTAAATTTAATGATGGATTAATTAAGAAAGCTATTAGTATTTCTGGGAATTGCCTGAGGGACACTACTCGTGCATGTCATTGTCAGTTTACATGATGTTGATAGTGGCCCCAGAGTTTGTACCATCAACAGCATGCAGCAACCATTTTGTATTAGCCTGCTAATGGTTTCTCTCAAGGTACAGCTGTACCTTTATACACCATATTTCCACGGGTTGCTGTACGGGGATTGCCCCAAACTGCTCTGTTCCCCTAATACATGTCAAAGTCGCGAAGTGGGACTTAAATGTACCGATGTTTGCAGCTGCAATGGTGCTGAACATGATGGAACCTGTGATAATGATGCCGATGATGATGACCATGAGTCATCTGATGTTGATAATGTTGATGATGATTATTACGACGATGATGATGATGAAGAGGAGGAGGAGGAGAAGGACGAGGAGGAGGAGGAGGAGGAGAACGAGGGAGATGAATAGAATACCTTTTACCCTTGTCTGGTATCTGTGATACAATTGCACTTGGCTGATTGAAAGTAAGACATGCAAAATATGCCACAAGGCATTTCATGAAAAAAAGGCTCCTTTACACGTTGTAATGGACACGAAACTGATCAGATTTATTACTGTTATGTTATATTATGTTATGTTACAGAGTTGTCTAAGTTACACTCCAATAGAAAATAATATTGGGACAATCTGTCGTCATAACCAATTGCTACAAGGCATTACGTGTTCCAGCCTCGTTTTCACGTTGGCGTGGTCACGGTATCAGTTCTATTACTGTTGCGTGTCAGATAGACCCCAATTAAAAGGATGACAATTTTTGTTGAAAATTCGCCACCATTGACGATGGTAGCAAAGCAGTTGAAGGTCAATCCTCGTTTCCATGTTGAACTCTGAGGGTCACACTTTTAACCTCCCGTAAAAGCCGTCGGTGCAAGTTACCAAATTGCCGACAACATTTCACACGCTCCTTAGGGCCCCCTTAACACATTTAGATAGGCGGCTTTCTTTCATCAGACAATTCCCACGGGATTACAGATTCTCCCATACTAATTCGCCAGATTTGCCAACAGGCTGGCTACCGCGTACTGAACTAATTTACATACATTTGGCGAGTGGACAAGAATTTGCCAAAATCGCCACTCAGAGTCGCCACTATGTCTAGCCACCATGCATTGATGTGTTTAACAGTCCTTACTTCACCACTGCCGTCTCGGCCACTCGTCTACGGAATCGGGCGCAAATTTGCTACCTAGTTGGCAGTGTAGGAAATGGTTAGTTGTTAGGGGGTATCATCATTTGGATTGGTGGTCTGGTACGTTATCGGTCTGGAGTTCCTAAGAGATTCTGCCCCAATGAAAGTAATCATTAGCTGCTCTTCCACTTTCTTAGCCGCTTTGATCATTATCTCATGCGCTTCAACAAAATGGGGTGCTAAAGGAGAGTTAAAAACCTAGTTCACTCCTTGATTCCCAGTCCTCTCGCGAATTTTTGACTCATTTAGTTTTGCCACGAGTTCTCTCTCTGTGGCAATGGAATTCGTGTTATGATCACTAACCATTCCTTGTGATATTCCTCTTCAGTACGCCACTCTTGCGAAGGCATTTAAGAGCAGCTAACTGTAAATATAGAGAATTCGCGGACATGTTAAATTTAAATATCGGATTTCTTCACTTTTGCACATGGACACCTATTTTTTTTAACAACTAGAAAATGTAAACATTTTGCAAAGATAGATAATTCTAGTATAGATTTTCGGCAGATGAAAGTTACCGCGTCGAGCGTTTTGAGAAACATCCGAAATTACATAACTTTACATGAAAAAAAAAAAAAAAAAAAGAAAAACAAGAAAAACCTATTATTAAACTATAATACATAAAAAGAATTGGCTTGGGCACTTAAAGCGCGACGCATTTAGAGCTCTAAACGTGAAAGCAGTAACGCAATCAACAGGTTTCGGGACAATGAATTGCCTACGTGTATCGTTTATTAAATACAACAAACTGGACAATTTCCAGCACACGATGGATATTTTCTAGCACAAGAAGGGCGCTAAAAATAAAGTTCTGTTTACTTTTACCTAATTCTAGGATTTTATAGGAAATATCACCACTTCAATTCAGTAGGTGATGAAAGTAACAATCAGTTATCATACGATATGTATATACCTGTTAAACAATGTCGTGCGTGCAAAACGACTCGGAGTAAACGTTTTAATGCTACGTATAAAACTATACCTTTAAAAGCGATAGACCTGCATACTAATACAATACTATACGAGAAAAATTTCTTTCAAGCCTATGTTTACAGAAGAATGTGGGTGGCCCTACAATTCAAATGCTATGTTGTCTTCTATTTCTTTGATGAAACATTTCGGTCGGTCCCACAGGTGTATCAACGAGTTTTTGAGCTCAATTGTAATCAAATCCTCTACACAAAAATTATTCAATAACGGAAATACCTTGAAAGTGGCGAGCCGTCTTTCTCCGATCTCTCGTGGGAATCGAACAAATCCAAGCATGTACTCTCAGTTCATGATTCACTGTATTTTCCAGAAAGGACTGAGTGTGTGAGAGAATGAATGAAAAGCAGATCTTTCTTAAAATCCTCAGAATACTGAGTGGCTCGCACCTACTTTTCGTACAACTCATCGCGGATGATAAAAAGAGGAACTTCGGAGAGTTTGACGCCCAACAAGCTCTCTGCTTGAAGATCGGGAGAGGGGTCAGTGGTTACGACAACCGAAGTGGGATAAAAGAGCGGGTGCGTGGCCATCTGCTCACAGACAGAAGGAAATGTAATGATAAAAACTCAATCAAAGCTAGAACGTAATTGAAGATACCTCTTTTTTGATTTACCAATTTCGTTAGGCACAGCCTGACTTCTTCAGGGGGTTAAATGATTTGCCGTTACATTTTTTTTTTTGAAATTCAAATATAAGCCATAAGAAAACTGGGTTACGTGCTACTTCGCTTCGCTCAAACGAACGTAAAATATTTACCGCTTAAGTAACCGCAAAAACCAGGCGAAATGAGATATAGGTAGATCACGTGCGAACCCTAACACTCTAAAGAAAAGTGATCTTACAGCATTGGCAAAGGAAAAACGGATAACGTATTGAGATATGAGCTAGATACCTAGATATCTCGTCACACTTAAACGATTAGACTCTGTCTCTAAAACGTACATGTCTTTCGCTTCATCTGTTTTCCAGCGCCCATGAAGTTTTGACAACCTCTCAGAAAGGAAGCATTATTACTGACAACAGCTGGAGCACCCCCATACTCCTTGGGGTCATAGCCTGAATCAGGCTTTCAAAGTAGTCTTAAATATTTCCCTGAAGCGAGTATAGGATAAATTGACATTCCTAAAACTATAACTCGACTTGTTCCTCGTTAATGGCCTCAATAAAGGCAAGTGACTAGACAGATCCAAATTGGCTCCTTCAATATACTTACGTAGGATAGTTACTGGGCAGTATTTGCTCTCTAACTTAGCGATATAGACATAGTTGCCCTCACTATATACATCCGTTTTACTCCTTAGCACAAAAAGTTTAACAAAGCCAACGCAAAACGTGAGGTGTGTTGACTGCATATTAGAAAAACGAAAAAATCCTTTTAAAAAAAAAAAAAAAGATCCTTTATTCAACTTTCACTTTTATAAAATATTTCAGTTGTCTGTAAATAAGTTATATGCTGTTGGGAAGCTTATTTTTTTAGCTTTAAAACGATGTATTTTTTTCCCTCTAACTTTAAATATTTTTTGAGAAAAAAGACATTTTTTGGCGATGGCTGGTTACGTGCGTCCAGGAATTCTAGGGAAAAGAGTAAACAATTCTCGGAACTTAACTCTTGGGCAAACAAGTCAATCCCTGACGCACCCGGATTCTAGAAACGCGATAGACAGATAGATAGATACTTTATTATTACTTTAGACTGCAGTTATAACTGAATTGATAAGGTTTACATTACCTAATTAAATATTTAATTCAGTGAGTAAAATATATTAACTGTTATGATACATTAAGATAAATCTAGGACTCTTGTTGCAACTATGAAAACTAAGGGATAAGAAAAAAAATATATATATATATATATATGTACGCATATAAAAATTATAAAATTATGAGGTACCAGATGGAGAATTGACTAATGGTATTCTGTTATATAAATAAGGAAAGTTTTTTTAGAGCCATAAATCCTCGTGCTAGCGTTAATAAAGGTATTACTGAACCTATTAGTCTTACACAAGGGCGTTGCAAAAACCCTTGGTTTACGCAGGGTTACCGAAGGATGATTAGTGTTAAATGGTAATAAGTGAAATAACTGATTGTTAGGATTAGAAATGGTTTGCTGCAAAAAAATCTGTCACAATTCAGATCTTCTTTGCGATAAACTATTAATATTTGCGGTCTTAAGAGCATCAATGTATGACACATCGTAGCCATATGTAATACGGATGGCTCTCTGTTGTACTCTTTCTAAGGCGAAACGAATCTAGGTAGCTTCGCTATATAATAAGTAGCAAAACAGTCAACTGTATGCGATCCCCATAACTCTTCTAAACTTAGAAAGAGATTATGCGTGATTTACTAATCATCAAATTCTAAAAGAAGACTGATGTAATCGGCCTTCTCGTTTTCAGTTCGTGGGATCCACTGCACCTCCAACCGAATACTGTGCTTCGCGCAAAACTGAAAAATCTTAATAGTAAGCCTGTGCAAATCCAGTTTTATGCTTCTAACTTCAAGGATTTTAGTCGCCGTCTGGCTATCAGTGAAGCCCTTGACAGGTGAACCTTCCAAAACTGCCGCAAAAGACTCTAGAGCACCCTGTAGCACTGGCATCGGAGTAAGCGAAACGCTGTAGCTTATTAAAGAGAAAACAATCGCCCACTTTGATAGCATTTAGATTGTTTTCCCAAAAATTGAACTCCTCAGTGTAATAGAGATCCATATTAACTTTCGAGTCCCAGTGATTCGCGCTTAAAGTAGACATATTGCAATGCCTAGTCATGATCCTGTAAATGTTCCCGGAAACAGGCGCTGTAGAAATTATCTGTCCTGTAAAAGAGGCCAACCTTCTGGCAGAAAGGACAAAATTAGAGTCGATAATACTGTCAATGGTACTAGTTATTTTGGCAACCCTTCTATCGACAATTTCAATTGTTCCACGAGCGCTATCCCAAGTGATACCCAACCAAGCAAGTCTGTGGCAAGGTATCCACACTGACTTATCCTCGTTAGTGACCAAACGCGCCTTTGGTCAGTTCTAACAGCATCCGCGACAATACTGCACACTTGAGAATCCATTTCAATACCCCATCTGTCGTCAAGAAAAACAGCAACGCAAATGCCTTAATGTCTCCAATGCTTCTCAAGAGGCTTAAGAACTTTTTTGAACAAGTGAGGAGCGGACGATAATCCGAAAGGTAAAACTGTAAACACATAGAACTCCACTTGATGGGAATTGGAATGCTTCCAGGAAAAACCAAGGTATGTTTGATGGCCCTCGAAAATTGTAAAATGGTGGTACCCACTTTAGTACACCAAGCTTTTTTTTTTTCTTAAAGGAAGCTGTGTTGACCATATCGCAAACTTTGTAGTGGTCACAAATTATTGGATTCACCAGCTGCAGGGACTCCGAGACAGTTTCTCTTGTCTGATTTCATTTCTTTAATGGCCGCTGCCGCGTCTCTGTCCATGTCATCTAATCCTTCTGCAGGTGGTTCTTCACTCACTGCTGGTTGTTGGCAGACCTTAGCGGCAATTCGTGAAAAGAACGACGACACATGGAGTTGAGTAAGGAATTTTGACGCAGAGAAAAGACGCTTGTCAGTCATGTCGCAAGCAGCTCTCGTGCAACGACATGTGCATCTTGTTTCAGTTTAGCTTCTTGGCCGATATTAAATTTGGACGTCAAGAAATCCTTCTGGGCCGTGATTAACCGGTATGGCTTCTTTGCCACCTTGTGGGCCTAACCTTCTTTCTGAGGGGTCGTTCTTGTCGCTGTAGTATCAGGGGCTGGATGCAATGTCGGCATAACGCCTGCCCCCTCCATCAACTGCACGTCATATCCCTGTCTGGCTTTGTCACGGAGTGTGCTTCTCTCAGCTTTCTTTGAGCACTGCCTCATGCAACCTTCCTTTGGCAGCTGTATACTCAGAGCACTTGCGCAGTTGCTGATTCAAGGATGGACCCATTCATGGTAATCCGCTTCTTCCGGTTTGGTCGCCATAGGATGATGGCAAAGCTTTCCAACTGTTTTAAATTTCCCTGCTGAAATCTTCTCCTTCAGCCATTTAAAGCGTTGGTCTAAAAATAACATGACACCATCGTTATAATGCCTTCTGAATGTTGCAAATCATTTGCATGACGTCCCGCCCTCCCAATCACGCAAATTAACTATTGAATACAGTCGACGTATCATAGACCAAGAAATAAACTTTGTCTTAGAAAATTTTCTTATTGTCTTAGAAAAGCGCTTTACACTGAATGCAACGCACCACTAACTAGCTGGATTTTGCAAGAGTGAACGTCACCTCTCTCGGCTTTCACGCCGATTATTTTTCTTTCCCCTATTCTATACACTCGTCTGGCCCGAATACCTTTGTCTCCAAACTCGAAGTTATTCATTTTGTTCACTACTGGTATTTTGGATTTCTCTACTCTAGAAGTTTATGTTTAACAACATTGAAGTGCAGCTCTCATTTGGTCGGCTGTAGTATCAT
>NC_090895.1:48031448-48038948 GCF_036669925.1 Montipora capricornis | reverse complement strand
AACCAATGTTGCAGGTTTGACATGCTTGTTTTGTCTAGCAACATTGATCAGGGGTTGGGGGGGGGAAGCATTTCTGAACAATAATGAGAGCGCGATTGTCATAGCTGTGATTGCTGTTAGTCCAAAACCATAATTTTCTCAACATTTTTGTCCAAGATTGTAGATCCTGTAAAGACTTCGTTACTAAGCCTTGCACGCTGTCAAAATCTTCAGTATGGCTCTCTGGCTGAAAGTCTTAAAACCTGTTTCTTTGCAGAAGCTGATACATTGCTCACAGGTCAGTTGCGGAATCACCGTCCTCATGGCGTTAGGAACGGCTATCGTGCTTCCTGAGGAGGCACAAAGGACTTTTTCGCCAAATGGCAGATCTTGAACGATGTGTAGGCTGGTAATGAAAGCTAGAAAATAGCCTACCTTTTTGCGACCGATTCTTATTTTTGCGCGTCTCTCTTCTCCCATGGGCATTTGAGTTCCACGGCCATACTGGAGCTGATGCAAATTCGCGTCAGAATAGCAATACCGAGTGAAGCAGTTGACAGTATCCGCGGCCTTGTTTCCCAGCTTTCCGCACTGTAATAATCCTCCCCGATAGCTTAAAGAAGAGCTCTCTCTGACGATGTAATCGTTGCCTCTTTCCACAGCCTATTGTCTACTGCTTTTGAGGATAAGAGTGCTTGCCAGATCTCGACGGCATTTTCAGGCGACACAATCTTCAGCAGCGCTGCAACAGCACTAGCAATGTGGCTAATGTAACGCTGCCTCGTGCGATTGAATGCACTACTCCAGTCAAGCCAATTGTTGTGTTGAAGGTTGCTGTAGTAAACTAGCATTTTGCGCCACACACAAGATGGCTGATTTCAACAACCTTATTACCAAGGTATCATGGGTAAAGCCTCACCCAAACATAAATATATTACACAGCTTTTTCCCATAAGTGGGATAGAAACACAATAGTACTGCGACATAAACAGGAATCTCAGCTACAAATTAAGTCGGTCCACTGGTTTCCTGATTCTAGACGATCGCCTCAAAACAACTGGCGATGACATGTCTTCAGCGCCTTGGACAAAACCAGGCTGAGATTTCACATCTGCAGCTTTAACGTTTGGCTGGCATATGTCATCAGAAACTGTATCACTATCTTGAACTGGACGCGATTGCTGACATGACTCAGGAAGAACTAGTTCAATCTCACTAGTCTCATTTGGTTCTTTATCTCGATCCTTAATTAAATGATCGGCATGCACAAATCTGGTCTCATATCTCGTCTTGAACAGATAACTGATTTCTACAATCTGCGACAAAATTAGTTGACACATTGTGTTTAAACAGTTCCTTTTAAGTGTAAAATAACACTAAAATCAGAATCATGCTCTAAATTTTTGATAAGACCCTTCCCCCCTCTCCTATTCAATGTTGCCTATTTGTACCTAAATATACCGGGAATCACGCTACATCATTGTTTGGGGGGAGGGGGGGAAGGGGGCGAATTGGACTACATAAGAAGGCTAAAAGATAGAAGACATGTGGCATAGGGGGTAGAAATGGTCAATGTGTTAACAATTCTTGTCGCTGATTGTAAGTCCACAAACTTGTAAAACCCTCCCCAGGATCCACTTCTCACTATTGTCATTAGCTTGCACATTTCCTACTCGAACTGTGTCGTTTTCAGAAAATTGCCTCTCCCAATGATTTTTTAAATCCTTATATTCTTTCTTGCTGTCCTGTTTGGTCTCTATCGCTTGGGCTAACGTCGGTTTTACCAAGCTTAATCGCGTACGCAGAGGACTGGACTGATACCTGTGGTACTGTGTGGGGTTGTACGAAATCTTAAAAGGAAATCAGCTAACATGTGCTTTAGAGACCAAGCCCTGTTGCCCCCTAAAACCTGCTTCACTAGAGTTTCCTTAACCACCTTTACCGATACCTCAGCTGCACCATTCAATTGGGGATGATATGATGAAAATAGAGTATGCTTAACACCGTTTTTGCTCATAAACACGGAAAATTTGATAAAAGTGAACTGTGGTCCATTAGCAGAAACTGTAGCTTACAGATCTTGCTGTCACTACGTCTAGAAATTCCAAACTCACGCTCTGTTGACTGAGACTCGAGGAGCCCGTTGAGGTTTCAGTGAACGACGAGTGAGCGATCGAGCGAGCGAGGTTCGACTAGAAAAATAAATAAAAATACATGAGGAGAAAAGCCGAGCGAGGGTAAAGACGCAGAACAGAATATAGACTTACAAATGTTTCCTGACTGTAACGATGACGGTGAAGCTAGGTAGAGTATAGATATGAATAATGTGAAATTGATCCTGCGAAAACGTGATTGAGAAAAAAACTGGCGCGCTGGGAAACCGTTAGCGTTTAAATAGCTCTAACTTGCATACATAAATGGTAAGCTAAGATAAAAATACGCACGTGGAATCCTACATCCCGGCCCCTGAGTGCGCTACATAAGCATTTACATCAGCGAGAAAAAAGAATTCCAACGCAATGTTAACATTAATCGTTCCTTCGTAGAGTGTCCCTCGATAGATAGCCAAGTTCCACAATTAAGCCTCCCACACAACTTCAGCTGCTTCTCAAGTAAGACTATCTTGTCAATAGGTCGTTCGACTGTGCTTGATTTTGTCTTCAGCGTGACGCTTCTTCCGATACGGTCTCGCTGATTGGACTTGAGGCTTGTTATGCGTGCAAGTGGCCGTAAACCCCTTGGCGCCTTCTCATCTGTGAGTAGTACGATATCTCCGACTTCAAAATTCCTGTGCGGCCTGGACCATTTTTGCCTCTCTTGCAAAGTTGGCAGACATTTCTTTACCCATATGCACCAAAATGCATCCGAACAGTACTGGACTTGCCTTCACCTGCGCCTGGAGTATATGTCCTCCTTGGCAAAGATTCCAAGAGGGAACGATTGGCTGTACCGAAAGAGGAGAAGGTGATTAGGCGTGAGGGGATCGAGATCGCCGACGCCGTCTGAGACTTTTGTCAAGGGCCTGCTGTTTATGATTGACTCCGCTTCGCACATGAATGTTGACAGCCCCTCGTCATCTAGTACTTGCTCCCTGACCAGTGCGTTCAAGGCCTTTCTTACTGTCCTTATGCAACGCTCCCATGGACCGCCATGGTGGGACCCGCATGGAGCGTTGAATGCCCACTGGACGTTTCTATGAAGGAGGAAATCAGCGATTTTTCCCTGGTTCCATTCTTTGATAGAGCGGTTAAGTTCGCATTCTCCTGATACAAAATTGCCGCCGTTATCGGATCTTATCAGTTCTGGAGATCCTCTTCTTGCAACAAATCGCCTGAAATTGTTTATATACGAATCGGTGTCCAGATTGTGGACGACTTCTATGTGGACAGCACGTACCACCAGGCAAGTGTACAGCACGCCGTAACGCTTAACTTCTGTTATTCCATGGCGAATCAGGAACTGGCCAAAGCAGTCGACTCCCACATAGGTAAAGGGAGGTTTGTCAGGTGTAATTCTGTCCAGTGGCAGATCCGCCATTTTCTGTTCACCAACGGGGGCTTGTCTTCTCTTGTAGGGGACGCAGGCATTTCGACAGATCTGGCGCTGACGATCCAAAACTTCTCTCTAATCAGGCTAAGGACATGCTCCACTCCTGGATGACCAGAAACATGATGATACTGGCGAATGATGAGAGGGACTATATGGTGCGACCTTGGCAAAATTGCTGGATGCTTTGCATTCTGCTTGAAGGGTCCATTCGCAAACCTGCCTCCCACGCACAACAAGCTGTCAATTATCCGGGGATCGAGTTTGACTATCTTGCTCGATTTCTTGACTTGACGCTTTGAGCTTTGTTCACCTGAGGGGGGAGCAGATGATGCCTTTCTCAATATGACCAGTTCCTCTTCGAAACTTTCTTCTTGAACGTGGCTCAAAATTTCCTTTTCTGCATTTCGTAACTCGCCAAGGGTAATTGGGACTACCTTGGTTTCCTTAGTGACTGCTGTGTAACCACTTCTACGTTGCTCAACTGCTGATCGTAGATTATCGCGATAGCAAAGGATCCATGCAATGAATTTCTTCAACCCGTACCAAGAGGAAAATCGTTCAAAGATCTTGTTCATTCGTTCCTCTCTGATTTCTGTGGATTTGGAATATACTTCAGCTGTTGACTTTATCTCTGGGTCCGCTGGTGAAACCTCCAGGACCGGATTGGGTGCAATAGGCCAAGAAGATTCTGGACGCCTCAGGAAATCTGGGCCTCTAAACCATCGCCTGTTATTTAACATAGCCTCTGCGGAAAGCCCTCACGATGCGTCGTCCGCTGGGTCCTGCGAGGAGTCAACGTGCCTCTGCGACCTCCTGTATTGTAGCTACCAGCTTTGCCACAAAGGTATGAAAGCGCTTGCTCTCGTTTCGGAGGTATCCCAAGACGCAGGTGCTGTCGGTCCAAAACACAGACTCGCCGACCTGTAAGTCGGTCTCACTTCTAATGATCTTGTCCAGTCTGGCTGCAACAACAGCTGCTCTCAACTCTAATCTAGGAATAGTAAGATGCTTCAGCGGTGACAGCCGGGATTTCCCAATGACGAATGAACAATGGATGGGACCTCGTGCATTTGTGATGCGAAGATAAGACACTGCGCCATAAGCGATCTGACTGGCATCAGCAAAGTGGTGGATCTGACAAGTTGTGACGTCGCCGAAGTCAGGTGGCTTGAAAAATCGATAAACTTTGAGTGACTGCAACTTAGGGATATCTCCGAGCCAACTCTGCCAGGTTGTGATGTCTTCGTTTGAAACCATGTCGTCCCAACCTAAGCCTCTTCGGCACAAGTTCTGCAATAGACGCTTGGCTGGAAGGATGAATGGTGCGACAAACCCCAGAGGGTCATAGATGGAACTCACGATGGAGAGGATTCCTCGTCTGGTAGAGGGTTTGTCCCTTAAGGATATCTTAAACCCAAAGGTGTCCGTTTCAACATCCCATCTGGTTCCCAGAGCACGTTTACAAGGCAACTGGTCGAGTAGATGATCCTTCACAGAGAAAGCTCTCTCTGACGTAGGCACAGACTCGATGACCCTTCTGGAGTTAGAAATCCATTTGGTTAACCAAAATCCCCCTTTGGAAAGCAGTGCGCGAGGTTCTGATACCAGAGATATTGCCTTGGTTTCGCCTTTGATGGACTTCAAACAATCGTCCACATAGAGATTCCCCCTTAGAGTTCTCACTGCCTCTTTGCTGAACATTTCTTGATTATCATCTGCCGTCTGCCTTAAGCCAAAACTGGCGCAACTCGGAGACGAAGTGGCACCAAATAAATGAACCAACATTTGGTAATCTTCTGGATCCTTGTTGGAATCGTTTTCCGGCCACCATATGAAGCGGAGGGCGTCACAATCCTTGGGGCTGACACGCACCTGGTGAAACATTTCTTTGATGTCGGCCATTATGGCAATGGGTTCTTCACGGAAGCGGATCAGAACTCCCACTAAGTTGTTGGTTAGGTCAGGACCATGAAGAAGTTGAGAGTTTAGGGACACCCCGTTGTATTGCGCGGCACAGTTGAACACCACACGAAGCTTGTCAGGCTTGTTTGGGTTCACGACAGGGTGGTGAGGTAAGTACCATGCTACACGGGCTGTGTGTTCCAATGGAACCATCTGAGCGTGCTTGTTCTCGAAAAGGTTGTCCATGGATGCTGAATACTTCATACGCAGGTTTGGGTTCTTAAGCAATCTTCTGTGCAGTAACTTCAAACGATGTTCTGCCATTGCTCGATTGTTTGGTAAACAGGGCACATCGTCTTTCCAGGGTAAGTCTAGCTGGTAGTGACCCTCCTTCAAACAGATCGACTCCTTCATGGTGGATAGTGAGCTCCTGTCTTCTTTGGACATTACTGGTTTGTCGACGCATATGGAATCCGAGAACTCCCAGTTACAGAACTTACGAAACTGCTTGCTAAGTTCCTTGTCAGCCTTTACAAAGTTGCACACAGGCCGTGGCTGGCCCATTCTCACCAAGGGTCCATTTACCGTCCAACCAAATACAGTTCTTGTCGCAAATGGGCCTTGGCCTTGACTAACACGGGATTCATGAGGTTCCAGGGGCTTTGGAACGTCACATCCAATAAGCAAGCCAATATCCGAATCAATTGTTTGAATTTGAAGATCTCTGAGGTAAGGGAAACTGATCACATCCTCTTGAGTCGGAATACTTTCATTACTCACGGGTAGGCTCGGTACTGAAAACACGGACAGGAGATCAACAAAATTATTCTCATCCAGATCAAATACTTCCAGAGAGAAGAGATTGCACCTGAACATACAGTTCTGCTTGCCGAGGGTGGTAAGCAAAAGCCGCGTCTTCTCCTCTTGGACGCCCGAAGTCTCCACAAGCTTGTTGGAACAGAATGTGGTATTGGAGCCGCTATCGAGAAAGGCGTAGGTTACAGTTGACCTGTTTGATCCTTTGGCCTTGACCCTTACAGGCACTATCGGTAAGGCAGTAGCTGACTTGCCGGCCTGATTGAGGCACACTGACCATCGGCACTGAAATTGAAATCGCGGAAAATTTGTAGTGCGTGTGTACTGTCTTTAATGTATGATGGCAAAGATTTGACGATAGGCGTCATAATCCTGTCTAAGTAGCTAGAAATGAGTTCGGTGGGACAACTACAGGCAGAAACGATAGGGCGACCTGGGTTGTTGGGTTTGTGAATTTTAGGCAAGAAGTAAATGCACAAAGTTCTAGGGGTGTTGATGATGAGACTAGTAGCGGTGTCCGGTAATTCTTGATTAACTATAAAATTTTGAATGGTGTCTTTGACAAGTTTTTGACATTTGGAAGTGAGATCTTTAGGGATTTTGGCATAAAACGAGGTATCCGAAAGTTGCCGCAAAGCTTCTTTTTGGTAAAGGTCGGACCGCCAAACAACTACCGCGCCGCCTTTGTCGGCCGATTTAACATGTATGTCGTTGCGTTTACTAAGATTTTTAAGCGCCGCCCACTCTTCCGAGGAAAAAAACTGCTTTCACGTTTACAGCATCGGACTTAAATTGCTCAAGCGAGATTTTTTATATATTATAGATCAACAGGTTTTTTTTTGGTTGAAAGCGTGGTTTCGAATTCGATGTAGCAAAACAATCTTTTTTTCACGTAAATTTATGTCATTTTCCGACGTTTCTCAAAACGCTCGAGGTGGCAACTCTCATCTGCAAAAAATCTAAAGTAAAATTATCTATCTTTGCAAATGTTTACATTTTATAGCTGTTAAGATACGTAGGTGTCTATGTGCAAAAGATGGGTCAATTGCGACGTACCGATTTGCTGCACCCACTTGAGCAGACATTGAAATTTCCTAGTGAATTTCATAGTCGTTTTTGACGTTATGCGATATTTCTCAAGAACTCTTTGGGAAGTTTAACTGATATCATCGATAACAGTTCCCAAAAGGGTTTCTCCTGATAAAATATCACGGGATAAGACGGCCATTTTGGTGCCAAAACAATAGACCTTTT
>NC_090895.1:48008948-48018948 GCF_036669925.1 Montipora capricornis | reverse complement strand
TAATTTAGTCTAAAACATCATTCCAATATACCATATACTGTCTTAGCTTAATGCTTAACCCACATAGTTTCAACATTAAAACTGTTGCCTTAAACCAATCAACATGTTTTGATAGTGGAAAAGCTAAGCTGCACAGTCCAGTTGACTAATCATTATTTTCTTATCTTTTTTTATACAGGAGCAATAAAAGATAACATTGGCGAAGTGTAATTTCAGAAAAAATGGGGACAGATAAGGCAATCACTGAATCAGAAGTGTTTAGACTCAAGATGTAAAAGATGTCAATAAATCTTAGAAACAGGTTATAGAGCAATTAATTGAACTTGGCCTGAAAATAAACCTTCTTGTGGTTGGAATTTTGCCCAGATTTATTCTAAATTCACTCTCCTTTTGCGATCATTAAAAAAACATCAAAGTAGAAAGCGGAACTTATCAACAAAAAATTAGTGTTCTATGATCCCTTGTTTCGCAAAGGGAGTGTGAATTATGGTAAAAAAAGGTTTTTTGGAAGGGATAGAATACCTCAGGACCCCTCTTAAGCATGAAGACAAGCCTCTTTTTGACTAATCTTGAACTTGAATTGAGATATTATGGGAAATTCAGGTCAGACTTTAGTGTGACCCGAATTACCAGTAATATTTCAAGTCAAGCTGAAGATTAGTGGAAAAGAGGCTTGTTTTCATGTTTGTTAGGAGTCCTGAAGCACGTACATGTAGTGCATTCAGTCTATCGCTTCCAAGTCTTTTCTTTTTACAATGTATTAATGTTGTTCTTATGATATTGAAAATTGCACTATGCTTGAAGAACACAACAGTGCATGTACTCAGTTTTGCTGTATGTTGTTCAATAAAAAGTTAATACACAAAAGAATAATAAATTGTGCAGCATTTCTTTGTAAACTAGCATTACAGGGGATAATAATTTGTTAGGAGTTGACTGTAATTTGAAGATAATGACACCACAAGACAACATCATTGTTGGATTTGTAAAAATATTGCTAGATGTGCGAATTTACTACTGAGAAGCCTGCAAGTCACTGGAGCACAGATTATTTAAAACAAAACAACTCTAAATAAAGACTAATTCCAAGTGACCAAAACTACAACTTGCTTTCCTGTACCTACAGAAAGCCCCAAAAATTTATAAGTTTATCGTTGGTAATCTTGCAATATGTTGTCCAAGATCCCTGAAGGATCTTGCAAGATCAGGAAAAAGATTCTTGGAAGATCTTAGCCCCACAACAGCTTACAAGATCTTGTAACAATCTTAAAAAAGAATCTTGTAAGATCTTAGATAGAATCTTACAGGATTCTTACAAGATCTTATCTAAGAACTTGTCTAAGATCTTATAAGATTCTTACAAGATTCTCATAAGATCTTGTAAGAATCTTGTTAAGAATCTTACAAGATCTTGCAAGAATCTTGTAAGATCTTGTAAGATCTTGTAAGATTCTTAATTAAGAAACAAAGTAAGATCTTATTAAGAAGCTTGTTAAGAATCTTACTAAGATCTTAATAAGATTTCCACCTGGGATGTTGTTAATATTACAACAATAATAATGATTATTGTTATTGTTGTTGTTGTTGTTATTGTTATTATTGTTATTATTATTATTTCAGTGTCTTTCTTAAATTAGAGTATCTATTTGTACTTATTTCTGTAACTTATTTGTAGTAATTACTGTATGTCAGCTAGAAATGGTCAAACATTTAAAACTAACTTAAACCACGAAACCATGAAAATTATTATTATGATTATTATCATCATCATCATCAATAATAATTTTGGTAGTAGGCCAATTGCAACAAACTGGTCACATGACTGACAGTTGGTGAACTTAAAGCTCGGACTTTAGAAATTCCAGAAATGGAAATTAAATCATGTTTGTCTTCAATAGCCAGAATACAAATTTTCAGAGAAGTACCTCTTAAGGTAAAGAGTGTATATGACCATGTAAATACTCAAAAATTCCATACTTTTGTGTACGAAGGAAAAGCTTTTGCCCTTCAGTGTAATTGTACAGAATTATATGTCACAAAGAGCACTCAGATTCCTATTTTTACCATCGGTCAAATGAGTGAGAATAAAGGTGCGAGGGTGGAAATTTTCAGACTTTTGAAGGAATAATTTTAAAAGCGGTTTGAAAAGTTAGTATAATACAAGAATTTGTATAAAGATCATTGAAGTTTGATTGGGTGGCAAAGTGACCTTTTCCCATACAAGTCCTTGTAATTTCTTTCAACTGTAACAGCACCAGTTTAAACGACATGCTTACAAAAATCGGCATGGTAGCATATTTAGAGCTGCTCTTTTTATTTCTGGAAAAAAGCAGAATCATTGTGTCTATGAAAAAGAGGTCATGTGATGACTTGTTGCAAAAGGCCTATTGTAGCACATGCAGAAGAGTAAAGCAAGATGCCCACTAAAGGTGTAATTTAGGAACTGTGGAAATATAGACCACTTTCATAATTAATGGTGACCTCCTTTACATTCTTCTGTGTGTATGTTAATTAGACCTACTGCCCTCATTTGAAAAAAAAATTTTTCATTTGAAATTTGCTCATTGTAGTGAGGCTACAAAGGCTTATTATCGTTAACACAAAAGAATATACATGTACACTGTATTATTTGGCCACCATTATGAAAGAGGTCAATGTTTGTATGGATGATTTGTGATTTTGGGTTTCTTGGCTGCTCTCTTTGTGAGGCTGGCTACTCACTGGATTTCACGTGCGGGCCTCAAGCTTGATCTGTGTGATTTATTGTGTGACTTTAGAACTAAATTCGACACACATGTAAAATGTTTCATACGATGCATCCAAAATAAATTGCCATTTAATGAAATTCAGTGATCATCCTCAGTCAAAACCTACAATAGAATAATTTATTTGATTCACAAAAAGGCAGCTTAAATGCGCTTTCCTTGATTATTACCAGTGGTAACTGGAATACTGCTGCTGCATCTACTACTCCTAGCACTGTACTTCTAGTACTACTTCCGAGCACTGCTAATGCTACTGCTAGTACTACTTACTACTGCTACTACTACTGCTGCTGCTGCTGCAGCTGCTGCTGCTGCTGCTGCTGCTGCTGCTGCTGCTACTACTACTACTACTACTACTACTACTACTACTACTACTACTACTACGAGGGTATTAAGAGGATGAGTGCAATTAGATTAAAAGGAGTTGAAATAATTATTGTTGAATTTTAAGTGTTTGTAGAGAGTGTTGTTGCACTATACGTTACATGTACATGCTGCAAAAGCCGTAAAGCACATCAGCAGCATCATTAGGTTATTAAGAAAGCCACCTGCTTATCAGAAAATGGTGAGATAAATTTGTGTGACTCTTTCAGTGGCATAATGACAGTACAACTACGTTTATTCTATGTTCTTGTATGCTAAAAGTACAACATACTAACATGTGCCTTTAATCCTGTTTAGGAAAGAAAATTTAACATCAAGAGGAAGGGGAGAGAAATCCCCACTGTGTTCAAAGGAAAGTCATGGGTATTTACATGTACCAGTGCTTTTTGTATAAATTTATTTTACATTCGTGACCTTTCTCAAGTTATCTTTGCCCTGAAGCGATCTGATTGTAAACTTAATATATTGTATTAAGTACATGCACCTTTACAAACATGTAGGTAATGTTCTAGTGTTGGGTTAACCCATTCACCCCCAAACAACTGGCCTAAACCGCCCATACTTGGTATTTTACTATGTCTAACGCCAGACGATTTTACTCATCAATGAAGAACCCCCAGGAGTCAATGGGTTAATGTACATGTAGGTTTTGGATAGATAATGTTCTTATTCCAACTTTGGAGAGCATTTTATTTTCAAACATTCAGCTTGTTCATTGATGTAGTGCCCTGGTGTTATCATCATGCTTGCCTTGGCTGCACATCAACACTCCAAAACCAAAGATTCAAAAGAAGATAACAACAGTAAAGATCATGTTGCTCCATTTCAGTGTGCAATATGGTTTTAGACTGAGGAGAGACTAGGTTCATTACAGTTTTGCTCGTTGTTTAAGCAGCAGTGAAAGATAGACCTGAATATTTCAGACCTGAACAGGATTTGAAGCCTGACGGTCCTCAGCATTGCGGTTGCAGCTGTATCACAGAGGTCAGTTATCACATCCCATTCAGGCCTAGTTTTTTTCAGTTCAGGTCTGTCTTTTGCTGCTGAAAGCAGCAAACAAAACTGTGATGATCTTTCACTCATTTGCTTCTCCACAGTTTAAGTCTGTGAAATTCATATTACATTTCAAGGTTTTGGACTATTGGTAATATTTGTTGGTTTTGGATCAATATAATTATTGTTAATTAAATTAAAATGTTTTGATAGCCAAAAAACAATCAGATTCAAGATGATTGTAGGAATGAGTGCAGCAGTAAATAGACCAGCAGGTACGTGTAACAATGAATATGTGTATAAGTGCAATACTTACAAGTACTGATGCAGTTGCTGAAGAACGGTATCTGATCTGAGTAAAAAAATTAATCACATTCTTACACCAGTGGTCAGAAGCTGTAAAATTGGTGAATATGTTAAACTGTGTGAACCGAAACCACCTTTAAATTAACCCATGGACTCCCAGGGGTTTACCATTGATGAGTAAAATCGTCTGGCGTTAGACAGAGTGAAATACTAAGTCTGGCCGGTTTAGGCCGGTTTGGGGGTAATTATGAAGAAGAGCTCCCCGAAAAACCTGTCGGCCAACAGTTGACCGACAGGTTACCGACAGTCTACTGACAGCTAACCAACAGGTTACCGACAGGTAACCGACAGGTTAAGAAAAAAGAAAAATTGTGGTAAAAACGAGCAGTTGACGTGACATAACATTCCGTAATGGTGATGTATGACTCGCCAGACTTCACTGACTTACCGATCGACGGCAAAGTTGAAAGTGTGTAAAATACTGTTATCAGTTGTTATCAGTTGTTATCAGATGCGTATAGGATATATCACTTGCGTAATTTACAACACACCATACAATCTAAGAATCGCATTGGAAATTGTTTTAATCGAAAACTCGGCTAAAAAATCTGAAAACCATAAGCTACGTATCAATACACAATCGCATTGGAAATTGTTTTATTCGAAAACTCGGCTAAAAAATCTGTAAAACAATAAGCTACGTATCAATACAAACACTTTCGTTCAAATCGCCCTACAAGGTTAACCAGCAATGTGTGGTGTATGATTATCAATTTGATCTGTGCAGTGCTGAGTACATCAGTTACACTAGCCAGCACTCCATTAACATATTGATGAAAACCAATGGTGCGATGCTTTAACCAACTGAAATATGAAGCCACTGAGGATCATAGCTTCACTTGATTTCATAACTGCAGTTCAACATATATTTCTTTATTTATTTTTATTGAACACACATTAGAAGTTTACATTACACTTGAATACCAATAATGAAGATACATATAAAAAGAAAAAGAAAACAAATACAACTTATAATTATATGACATACAACCAAAACAGGATGTAATAGGCAGCTAATCCCATACTGACATGCAGGGCAACTGAGTGAGCAATCAAAGAGGGCGAAGAAAGTAAATTGAATCATGTAAATTTCTCCACCTTGTATTTAAAATTAATATTATTAACAAATTCAGACAAAATAATTTGCGCTCACTTTTAGCTTATTTGAATAGGTGTCATATGTCATGTATAAAAAAGTAAAGTTAAACTTTCTCACAGTTCCATGCCCAGCAAGGCTTTGCTTGAACAAGCCAAACACGATTTTTTTAGGTTCCGGATTAAAACTAGTATTGTTTGTGGCATTTAACAACCCCACCACTTGACGAGTTCAATATATGATTTGTTTCATATATCATTACATTCATTGGTTCATTCATCACGGGAACACTTGAATCCACAAATGACCAACAACCAACATCAGTCTCTTCATTAAGCTCAGTTGGTTAGAGCGTCACACCTGCATCGTGAGGTCATGGGTTCAAACTCCGTTGAAGTCCTGAATTTTTCAGACTTCTCTACGTAATTGACAAAAATTGCGTTGATAACTGCGAGGATCATTATAGCTCCACTGGATTTCATATCCGCAATACAATACATGGATCATTTCATACCTGTATATCATTTCATTCATAGAATTAAAACTGTTTTCGACCTTACAAGTAACTTTTTGGTATTGAAGAAATGCAATGGAAAACTAGTCTGTCTAAGTTACCAAGCTTGAACACACAATTGGACACTATCCACAGAAAACTTTTTGTTTAATTTGAACATACTTTACATGCATACATGTTAAGTACAACACTATAAAAATATGTGTTAATCGTTCCCATAACCTCACACA
Source organism: Montipora capricornis (assembly GCF_036669925.1). Lineage (NCBI taxonomy): Eukaryota > Metazoa > Cnidaria > Anthozoa > Scleractinia > Acroporidae > Montipora > Montipora capricornis. Next base: position 48,012,600 of record NC_090895.1, on the reverse strand, counting down.
TATAAATTAGTTACTAGGTTAAAGAATCTTTTTGTTACTTGAAAGTGATGTCATCACAGTCTGGGTGACAGTGAAACGTTGGGTAACACTAATTTATTTCGCTAATTTTTATTCTTACATGTAAAATTAATACTTCTGTCAGTATCTTAACCCTCTTTGATAAATCTTGATTTGTTGGGGGGATATGACATTGCTAATTCCAATTAGTTTTAGGGAGTGTTAAACCCATTTCAGCAATTTTGTTCTTAGCCAATAGATGTCTTGTTCGCAGTTTCCCTATGCTTTGTTGCACATAGGATACACAGTAATGCAGAATTGTTATTACTTAATATTGATATTCCATGTTTAATAATATACATGAAAAAATTACTCGATTCTGATTGTCTGAGAGCAGTGCAGTTCAAGTGTAATGCAGTGCGAAAAAAGTGTAATACCAGTGTAAATTACACATCGAAATTCTGGATTATGATTGGCTAATAAACAATACGCTTTGGTCAGAACCAATGAAAAGTTTTGGTTTCAAATTAAGCTTGTGCCTTGGATGGCGCAATTTTCCCCTGATTCAGGGTTCTCCTTATCAGGCGGTAACTGGTAAAATTTACTGCTTGTAAGAGCACTTGTTACCGCCTGCAAACACTCAGAAGTCGCTTATCCTTTGCAAAACGTCCAACTTTAAACAAATGATTTACTGGTTTGAAAAGGCCCCTTACCAGTTGTGCTGAAAACTAGGGAGAACCCTGCTGATTGCGTGATATGCGTGCGTTTCGTCTACTTAACCATCTCGATTTTTTTCATATAAGTTATTAATAAGTAATCACATGATTTTTCTCGTGCAATTTGGAATAAATAATCACGTGGAATTTGGAATAAATAATAACGAGCAATTTTTCAAAGACCTCAAATTGCACTAGCCATACAGGCTCGTGCGATTTTGGTCGTCTTTGAAAAAATTTGCTCGTGATTATTTATTCCAAATTACGCTGGAAATCACAATATGTGATTACCTAATAATGAAGTTGATAGAGAGGTCTTCAATTGACCAGCATTATCACGGTTGGACTGGATTAAGCATCAAATAGAAGCTGATGCAAAGGAAAATAATTTGCATTCTTCTGCATTAGCCTCTATTTGATGCTGATTTCAGTCCATATGTGAGAATATGAAACTTGTCTATTTATTGTAAAGTTGCCAAACCAATAAGACCAAAGTAAATTACACACCAGAATATTTTCTGAATGAAATACTGCACCTGTCAATTAACCATAAACTGGAGTAATATATCCTAGTCAGAATGCTAGCCAATCCAGTGCAGCTGCTGCTGCTAAGTATGGGACACCCACATGTAGAGTGACTAAGTTGCAATAAAATTATTGCTCTTAGCTTTGCATCTGACTGGTTGAAATATTCATAAAGTTTTTTTAAATTCCATTATAGATCAAACTTTAAACACTAGTCTTGTCGATAATTACTCTCAACAAAATTATAATCAACTGGGAAGCCCTACAAAAATGTTTATTAATTAAATATTTTTCAGTGCTAATTAGTTAATTTTTTAATGAAACATCTGCCTTTTGTACATTTAGGAAGTGTCAGACTATGAAAGTCAAAGATGAAAGAAAATAAAAGAAAAGGAGTTGGAGTAGTTGAAGACACGTTTTGTAAGTACAATGTACACACATCTTGACAACAAAAAAACTTTGCCAATTTCATTTTGCAATAGCCTTTACACAGCATTAGGACAGTTGATGGAGCATCATAAGCGCCTTGACAAACAGGAAATGTTTTCCATTTAAATAACATCAAGAAACATCAAGAAATGTTTTTGTTGTTTTTTATCGAATATTTTATGGCCTTCAATTTTTATCAAACACGACCAAACACGATCAAAGAGCACCAAAAAGGGTGGCCGAATGGTAAAATGGTTGGTCACCAAACATTATTTGATGTTGTTTAAATGCCAAACATTTCCCGTTTGGCCAGGCCCTAAGACATTCCCATTATAACCAACAAAGTCAAAGTAGCTAGCACATGTTTGTTAATACAAAGTCATTCTCTTTATGTATAATTATGTCAAGTTACTGTTACAGTAAATTGGTTATTAAACCCTGACAGGAAATGTTTGCTCTTCTGTTTGAAGGTTCCAGAAGATCAAGCAATTATGGTTGGCCTCCTCTACTTGAAGGCCAAAATTACATTTTTGTGGTCAAGTAAAGTCTTAAAAGTTGGGCATTCTTTACAACAGCAACTAGAATAAAAGTGATTTGTTAAGGTTGCTTGGACAAAGTTTGTTTGACGAAAATAATGTGCAAATAAAAAGTAAAGAATTTTAAGAAAACAACTAAACCTTTGAGTTTATAATACATGTTTCAACAGAAACTTCTGCCATCCTCAGTTAGTCAGAATACAGAGCGATGGAAGCCGAATTTATAATAAATAGAAAATGCTATTGTGAAAAAAATAGTAACAACTGAATGAAGTATTGCGTGAAGTTAAAGATAGTTTTAGATTGACATAGTGTAATTGTTGATTTAAAGAGGGTTGTTTCTCTGAATACAAATAGCCTCTTTTAACTTGAGTTGAAAACTGGTGGAGACGTGATCTAAAACGCGAAAACAATTTGCTGAACATGAGGCGTGACAATGTTCAAAACTCTGCAGATGTTTGATGTTTGTATTCTGACTAACTGAAGATGGCAGAAGTTTCTTTTGAAACATGTGTTATAAACTGAAAGGTTTTGTCGTTTTCTTTAAAGTCTTTATTTGTCTGCTGCTATTACGACCAAAGAAAGGGTAATAATGATGTTTAAGTAAAGATCCAATGTCATTTAATCAACTTTTGAAATCAAATAACGTATTAAGGCTGTTGTTTTGTGCCATTACATTGGCATTAAAATGAAAATTTACCCATAGTCATTGTTTATTAATGTTTATCAAGAATTAATGAACAATGAAATGAATGTAAATGCAATTATTATCTGTTAATGGTTATCAAGGTTATAAGTGTATTTTATCATCTACTTATTATCTGTTTATGGTTAGAAATGCATTTTCATCGGTGAAAATAAGACTATCACATGATGACCTCAATTATTAACATGTACTTCATTCGTATTTGAAGGATTGATAGAATTGTATATTTGATAAACTAAGCATAATATTTGAGTATCATTTTGCGAGGAAAATGTGGTATTTGATATATAGAGGATATTACATGGCCGCGCAGGGATACGAATTTTATAATCGAGTGCTGAAAGTATCTGTATTATATAGGTATTGATGAAATGTCTAGATTTAAAACAACTTGTTTTATTCGTTTTCGAAATGATGAAAAAATATTTCACCAACCACTAAAACACGCATGTTGTGTAACATGAAACAAGATATGAAAGTTATGAAAAACAAATCATGATAATGTAAAATTTGCAATAAAAATGTTAATGCAGTAGAGAAGAATTATATTAAAGACCAAAAGTATCGTACAATGAAGAGGAAGCTCGCGTTTTATTGGCTAATCGTGTTCGTTACCGTGACGACAGCTATATCCTCACATGTGAAAGATACAAATGATACGTTCACTGCACGTAGTGAAGATGTGATTTTTTAGTAAAAAGGAGAAATCCTGGTATTTCATCAGTATCTATATAATAACTAGA
>NC_090895.1:47996448-48001448 GCF_036669925.1 Montipora capricornis | reverse complement strand
GTTTCTTTCGCTTTATCAAATGATTCTTTGTCGGAAGAAATTTCTGAGAGGCGCTTGTTTATGGATTCCGGTATGTTCTTTAGGATGGATGGGGGGTGATTGGATTTCTTGTGAACGTAGAGTGGGATGTTTCCTTCTTTTGTGTAGGGATAATGCTTTCCAGATTGGAGGTCAAGGGTGACGTCTAAGAAATTTACTTTAGTGATGTTTGCTTCGACTGTGATCTTTAAGTCGTTTTCACGGAAAATTTGGCAGAAGCCCTTCTTGATTCTTTCGATCTGTTGAGGGTTTGAGTTAAAAACTGCCAAACCGTCGTCTCTATACAGGCCGATGCTGTTGCCATACTTGTTGGTTAGACAGGACAATAAATAACAACCCACTAGTTCGCATGTTTCAGCGCCATCGAAAGATCCCATTGTTATGTCGAATCGGCTGGCAGAGGATTTTTTCTCCCAAGGGCAGTCATTGGAAAACAGTAGAGATTGCTTGGAGAGGAAAATGATTTCTCTCTCGTCGGCACTGATGGGTCTGTAGTTATTGGCGAAGTCGAGTGCTTTGGCAAGCAGTTTTTCCGTGATAGAGGGGTAGAAGTCACATACATCAAAGCATATGAATGAGAGGTTTTCTTTGTGCTGTAGGGCGTTGAACCAGTTCAGTACGCTGGTCGTATTTTTCCACTGATTGATTTGTGTCTTTTGGATTATGGTAGTGTTGATCTCGTCTAAAATGCGCTTACTAATTATACCAATCTCGGATTTGGAGGGGTTGATAAGGCGGCATGTTGGATGGTCGTGAAATTCAGGTTTGTGATCTTTCAAGGTTATGAAAGCTTCATTCTCTGCAAGTTTCTCGATACGGTTGTCTAATCCAAGTTTTTTAGCTACTCTGGCGGATTGGGAGTTTAGTTGGTCTATAACTTTGGGGCATGACTTTTTGTATGTTTTCGTTACATTCTCGGTAATCAGCTTCTCATAGGTTGCAGTGTTCATTGAATAATAATTTGTAGTCTTGTCAGCAGGAATAAGTAGATTATTTGGTTTCTTGATTTTTGTTTCGATGTCGGTGTATAATGTTCTCTGGAAATTGCATTTGGAGGCGTTGTCATCAAATTCGATGTTATGAATTAGTTTCAACATACCTTCTTCGAAGGGAATCAGTTCATTTATCTTTGGGGGTGAATTTCTTGACTTAAATCCATAGGTTTCCTTGGTTGATGTTTCAGATTGCCCGGATAGGAAGTAGTGTGCTTTCCAACGTAATCGCCGCAGAAAATGCTCAGTTTTTTCGATTAGTCGTTTCATGTATTCATTTCTTGGTGGCAGTGGAATGTTCTTGGTAGAGTAATTCAAGTTGATCTTTTCCATAGTAGTGGACGATGAAACAATTACAGTGCTCAACAAGTTGGAGCTTATAAAATGAAATGACGTGATAAATTGATCATCAGCTAAAAGTGCTCAATGGGTTTACCAGAGCTTTGAATAGATATGTAGACTTGAACTAGGTCAAAAACATTTATTTGCTACTCCGAGTTTCATGCTTCTCACGAAGCAATCATCAGGCAACTGCCAAAAAGAAGGAATACACGGTGTTTTGCAGTGATTTAGAAAATAACGGTAGCAATCCACTATAGGCTGGGGTGCATAGCAACGGTTAAACAATACAAACTGTTTCCAGTGAGCTGCTAAAAATAAGCCTTAAATAATTACGCTATTGAGAAGGAATTTCTTTGCATGTCTGCAACTTGTTACAAGCTCATTTCTGTTGTTAAGGGTCGCCAAATCTGGTCTACAAATTATATAGTATTTCTCCCACAGACATAAATTACACTTCTTCGTTACATTTGAATAGGATCTCGCATGCCTAACAATCCGCCATTTAATGTGATAGTCGACTTTCTTGTCTTTCAAACCCCATACATATTTACTGAGTTCAGTGGAATTTCTGTAGCGTTCATTTCTAAAGGAACATGTGTGGTTTCTATAACGTGATTTGAATGATGTGTCGCAAAGACCGATGTAAGTTTGCTTTGACTGAGATGTTGTGACCTCTGCTTGATAGATGGTATTCCGCACGTTGCACTTTCCGTCTAGAGGGCAGGATCTTTTGTCACGGCAGTTGCAAGTGTTGATAGTTTGAGCGGGTGGATTTGATGACTTGTTAATGACGGCTTTATTTTGGTTGGACGGTTTGGCAGTTTTTAACTCAAACCCTCAACAGATCGAAAGAATCAAGAAGGGCTTCTGCCAAATTTTCCGTGAAAACGACTTAAAGATCACAGTCGAAGCAAACATCACTAAAGTAAATTTCTTAGACGTCACCCTTGACCTCCAATCTGGAAAGCATTATCCCTACACAAAAGAAGGAAACATCCCACTCTACGTTCACAAGAAATCCAATCACCCCCCATCCATCCTAAAGAACATACCGGAATCCATAAACAAGCGCCTCTCAGAAATTTCTTCCGACAAAGAATCATTTGATAAAGCGAAAGAAACCTACCAAGATGCACTCAACAAGAGCGGCTACATATATAATCTAACCTACAGAAAAACAACTCCAGAAACCAAACACCGCAAGAATAGGCCTAGAAACATCACCTGGTTCAATCCTCCGTACAGCCAAAACGTCAAAACAAAAGTTGGAAAGTGTTTCCTCACCCTAATCGGCAAGCACTTCCCAAAATCACACCCTTTGCAAAGAATTTTCAACCGGAACACTCTCAAAATTAGTTATAGCTGCATGAGCAATGTAAAAACAATTATCTCCAACCAAAATAAAGCCGTCATTAACAAGTCATCAAATCCACCCGCTCAAACTATCAACACTTGCAACTGCCGTGACAAAAGATCCTGCCCTCTAGACGGAAAGTGCAACGTGCGGAATACCATCTATCAAGCAGAGGTCACAACATCTCAGTCAAAGCAAACTTACATCGGTCTTTGCGACACATCATTCAAATCACGTTATAGAAACCACACATGTTCCTTTAGAAATGAACGCTACAGAAATTCCACTGAACTCAGTAAATATGTATGGGGTTTGAAAGACAAGAAAGTCGACTATCACATTAAATGGCGGATTGTTAGGCATGCGAGATCCTATTCAAATGTAACGAAGAAGTGTAATTTATGTCTGTGGGAGAAATACTATATAATTTGTAGACCAGATTTGGCGACCCTTAACAACAGAAATGAGCTTGTAACAAGTTGCAGACATGCAAAGAAATTCCTTCTCAATAGCGTAATTATTTAAGGCTTATTTTTAGCAGCTCACTGGAAACAGTTTGTATTGTTTAACCGTTGCTATGCACCCCAGCCTATAGTGGATTGCTACCGTTATTTTCTAAATCACTGCAAAACACCGTGTATTCCTTCTTTTTGGCAGTTGCCTGATGATTGCTTCGTGAGAAGCATGAAACTCGGAGTAGCAAATAAATGTTTTTGACCTAGTTCAAGTCTACATATCTATTCAAAGCTCTGGTAAACCCATTGAGCACTTTTAGTTGATGATCAATTTATCACGTCATTTCATATTATATATATATATATATATATATATATGTATATATATATATATATATATATATATATATATATATATATATAATAAAAATAAAAAGATGCTAATAAAAATCCCTAATAAATAATACGGCTTTTAAGCCTGTCTAAATGTTCATCTTTGCTTTCTTATGAAATTGTTAAGTATTCAAGAATTTTAAAGTTCCTTGCAATGTTCAGAGTCTATGACAGCATTGCCTTCTGCAATACAATATAATACAATACAATGCAATACAATACAATACAATACAATACAATACTTTATTGACAACTCCCCGTAGGGGCTTTTCAGTGACAATGCAATTAAAAGAAGTACTAATAATTAAAAAGACTAAAATTAACTCTAAAAACATTATATTATATATATATAGAATACAAATTAATTAAATATATAGAATAAGGGGAGGAAAATCAACCTAATTTAAGACAAATACGTTTTTAAAAGATCTGATCTAAGATTACGTTTAAAACTACTTACACTTTGACTTAATTTCAATTTAGGGCTAATAGCGTTCCAAATACTTACAATATGATAATAAAAGGACCTCTGGCCGGTTGCTGATTTACAGAGGGGGATGTTTAATTTTTGTGATTTATGGGTCACTCGACCCCTAATACTACCCCTAGAGATAAACTTATTACTTAAATATTCAGGTGAAAGACCTGTCATACACTTAAGCCATAACTGCATCTCTTAAATAGAGGTGTGATTTCACAGGAATCCATTTTAAGCTTTTTAGGGCTGGAGACACGTGATCATATTTTCTAATGTTACATACTATGCGAGCAGCATAATTTTGAATCCCTTGCAGCCTCTTTATGTTAGTGTCAGTAGTGTTTGCTTAAACTGACGAACAATAATATAGTTTGCTAAATACTAAGGAATTTATAATCATATAAGTATGTCTTTCCTAAATGCGTGTTTTACGCGGCCTATTTGTCCCAGTGCAGAAATACAAGTTTTAATAATGTGTTCATTTAAGGTGAGATTTTAGTCAAAAAGCACACCAAGATCTTTAACAGTCTCTGAGGGTTCAAGGTCGTTACCCAAGAGTGTAAGGCGAAATTCTGTGATTTTCGCAGTCATCTGTCTACTTCCATATATGATCAACTTGGTCTTATCAGGATTTAAAAGGAGACCATTTTCAAAGCACCAGTTACGTATGCTGACAAGATCTTCATTCAGACCATCTACGATGTTTACAGAGTCATGGGGTTGGGATGACATGTATAACTTAGTGTCATCCACATAACTCTCGACTAGACAATGTTTTGGAGTAGATGGTGAATCATTGACATAGACTCCAAAGAGCATTTGACCTAAAATGCTGCCTTGTGGAACTCCACTGGTCAACAGTAATGGATCAGAGATCTTAGTATTGACACGGACTACTTGAGTTCAGTTAGATAGATAACTATGAAACAATCGATGACGGATGTTGA
>NC_090895.1:47966448-47968948 GCF_036669925.1 Montipora capricornis | reverse complement strand
ATCAGTTAATCTGGCACCTGCTGGCCTTTCAGGTCATGAGCAGAACGTAGGATGGCTAACTGAACAGCTTTAAATCTTTCCAAATATTTTACCTTCGTTTTCAACAAAAGAACTGCAAGCGTAATCGGAAGTACCCGAATACACCATATTGGAGGGTTTACTCTCGGTGGGCCACGCCGACCGACAATTCAGAGAGCTTGCATTTAGCTTCAAAAGCATATCTCACAAATAGCCTCATCAGTGACGTGACCGTTGGAAAACCACGTTGACCTAATTGGAATTAATTAAAGCCGTGATCAGTGAATGCTTGGAATCAAACTGCAGTAAAAGCTTAACTGAGATCACAAAGTGACTCACACAGCTGAGTTAAATAAAGTATTTACAGTAATTAACCTTTTCAGGTTAAAAAATATTAAAGTGCATTAAAGTGCACCTTACCCTTTTAAGATCAATACTAAATGTTGTTCCAGTGTGTCATTTTGCTTTTTTTTAAAACACTTTTTTGATCTTAGCCAATAAAGGATCACATAAGACAACCATATTGATTGCTACTGACACATAATAATTTTCGAGTCAACGAAATGACAATAGCTGCAACAGGATGATAATTACATATAATAGGTACATGAAATTGTTTTATAGTTCTCGGAGTCCTCCACTTTTAAAACTATTAGGACATTATGAAACTCTACTAATTCCTGTTTCCATGCGGTAAACACTTGGTTTTTTTCTTTATGATTACGGTACAGTGAGCTTTCTTCATCCAGGCTCGATAGAACAATGGATTTCTTTAAACCGCATTTGGTCATTGAAATGCTAAATTTTGTTTTAGATCTTTCCATTTTTTTTTTTCTTTGATTGATTTTCTTTTGAGTCGTTCACGGACTCTTTCTCCGACAAAGTTAATTGGGATAATTTTAGTGCTGTTGTCTAAGTAGAATGGAGTACAATGACGATCCAGAAATGCTGAGAGCGAAACGGGAATTAAAAATAAAATGGTCTTAATTGCATTGTTCTTCTTTAATTTGAAATTAGTACTTATTTCTAATTTTGTTTTCATTTCTAGATATCTCAGTGAGAATAAAATAACTCAACTCCCAGAAAATGTTTTCTCAGGACTCTCGGATCTATTTTCGCTGTAAATATATTGCCCTAAATACACTTTCAAGATATTACACGGCTTTACTCCTCTTAACTCCAGAAATAACTGTGTGACTTTGTTACAAAGTGACACACACCTGAGTTAAATAAAGTCTTTAGAGTAATTAACCATTTCAGGTCAGAAATTAAGGTGCATTTAAACCTTTGCATTCTAAGATTAAGGCTAAATGTTATTCCAGTCTGTCATTTTGGTTTTTTTTGTAAAACGTTTGATTTGATCTGAGCCAAGTCCCCGTTTTCTAATGAAGAAGCAAATAAAACAATCACATTGGTTGGTACTGACCACATTAACTTTCGAGTCATTGAAATGACAATATCTCCAACGGAATGGTAATTATGTATATACTAGGTACATATAAATTGGTTTTATAGTTTTCATAATCCTCCACTTTTAGAACTATCAGGATATTATTAAACTCTATTAATTCCTGTTTCCATTCAAGAACACTTCCTGTTTTTATGATCACAATACAGTGAACTTTCTTTATCAAAGCTCGATAAAACAATGCATGTCTTTAATCTGCATTTGGTCATTAAAATCCTAAAGTTTTTTATTTTTTATTTTTCCTACTGTTTTCCATAAAGCTAGCGAATCCACTGCTATCCATTTTTTCTTTGATTTGAACGCTCTGAGTCGTTCACGGAATCCTTTTAGGACAACTGGGATTAATTTTACTGCTCTTGTCTAAATAGAATCGAGTACAACCGTGATCCGCGAATGCTGAGTAGGAAACGGCAATTAAACTAAAATGGGATCGATTGTATTGTTCTTGTTTAATTCGAATTTTGTACTTATTTCTATTTTTTTGTTTATTTTTCAATATCTTGATAAGAACAAAATAACTCAATTCCCAGAAAACGTTTTCTCTTATTGCCCCAAATATACAAAATATCACATAGCTTTGCGCCTTTACACTCAACAAATAGTTGTGTGACTTAGTTATAAAGTGACTCACACAACTGAGTTAACTAAATCCTTTACACTAATGCACCCTTTCAGGTCAAAAATAAAAGTGCATTTGAACCTTAGCTATTTAAGATTAATACTAAATGTTATTTTAGTCTGTCATTCTGGTTCATTTTGGGTTAGGGATGCATGGAATCCAGGAAGTGCTTTTCAAATGTACCTTTGAGATGTAACTTTCTATAATGCTTCCTCTTCCTAGTCACAACTAAGAATGTGTTCTCACAGTGTTAGAGTATGCATCTTCGGTGTGGGGTAGTGTCTCCAAATACTTCGTTGAATATATGCAGCGTGTGAAGAATCACAGCCTTTCACAAATTGGCATTATGAAGGCTAGCCTTCCTAACCTTTAAGAGCAAATCGATTCAGCTTCTA
>NC_090895.1:47956448-47958948 GCF_036669925.1 Montipora capricornis | reverse complement strand
CCTTATAGGACTACTTTTTCTGATAAAAATATATTTTGGTGAAAAATTATCTGCCACCAGCGAGTAAAAAGGTCCCCAAAATTCATTGACTCACGGCAAGTGATCAGCAGGTGAGGCAATGATTGTCTTTCTAAGTTACATAAAGGACATTTATCCGAGTCTGTCAAACCAGTACGAAACAAACTGTATTGTGTGGGTAAAATGCCGTTGATGATTTTCAGTTGAAACATTATGAGTTTTGCTTCTTTTAAGATACGAAATGGTAGCAAGTCAACATCCTGAATGTCTTCTTTAGTAATACCGTGATTTAGAATTCCTGGTTCTGCTGTGGGTGGAAGTTATCTTTTTCAAGTAGTTTTGAATGCGCTAACTTTGTGGAGAAATGTTGTTTAGATGCTGGGGCCCCGGGTGTTAACCTGTTGGCGTGGGCGGCAGAATTGCGAAGAGATGATTTCCGAGTTTGTGGAATGGCATTTATGAGGCCGTAGTATAATGTAAACGGGCATTGCAGAAGAAATTTTTCTTTAAACCCTGTTAGAGGCAAAAAGTTGAAGTTAGCATTAAGCAGATCTTGGATGTAGATGATGCCTTTGTTATACCATTCGCTAATAAAGATTGTCTTTCCGTCTAGCCGAATGTTGCGATTATTCCAGGTTATTTGATCGTATACGGGTATTTCATTGCTATCAGATGAATACTTAAATCCTTGCCAATAACATAAAACCGTGCGGTAGAATTCTGGGACTTGTTTTAAGTTGAGAACCTTTACGTCGTAGTTGCAATTAATCAGGAAGTCAATACCCTCAAACTGCCTGACTGCGTAGTTTAGGATGGATTTCCATGAAGCATCACCACCTTCTGTGATGCGTTTAATCCAAGCTATTTTCAAGGCCATTCCATGATTTCGAAGTCAATCATTTTCAAGCCACCATGTTTCTTTTCCGCGATAATCGTTTATCTCTTAATTTTGGGGGTTTTACCTTCCCAAATAAAGCTAAAAATAATTTTGTTAATAGTGTCTATAAGCGGCTTCGAGATTGTTTTGACGATGTTTATCCTGCCAATGAGAGTGAGGTGTCTTCTTTTCCAGCTGTGAAGAGTTTGTTCTAGGTTGTACACCTTTTCTTCAAAGTTTAGCTTATTAGCAAGTACAGGGTCATACGAGAAGTGAACACTTGGGGCATAAATTAAGTTGTGGGGCCATTTGAAACCGAAAGGCTTTTGATTGCAATTTCTCCAAGAACCAAGCCAAATTGCTTCGGTTTTATGCTTGTTAACCTCTAAGCCGCTGATGTTCTTAAATTCGTTTAAGAGGTTAAGTAATTGCGAAACGGAATCGGGATCGCGCACCAGTACCGTGGTATCGTCTGCATACTGTGTAATTCTTATTTCTTTCTGGCCCACCTGAATACGTCTGATGGTTGGATCTTTTTGTAGAGCACTGGAGAGAAGCTCAATTCCAATAACAAAGAGTAGACTCGACAAAGGACAATCTTGTCTGACACCTCTTTCCAAAAGAAAAAAGTCTGACGCGTGCCCATTATGCAAAACGCAACTAGAGGCGTTGTTGTAAATGACGTCAAAACAATTTAGGATGTAAGGGCCGAATTTAAATCTTTGTATTCCCATTCAATTGTGTCAAACGCTTTTCGGAAGTCCAAGAAAATTGCAATGCCGGGTTTTTCTTTCTGCTTGTAAAACATAGTTGAATTAGTCGAACATTCTCGCCTGTGAAGCGACCTTTGATATAACCGGTTTGATTAGGGTTGATGATTTTTGGAAGCACTTTTTCTAACCTTTTCGCAATTGATTTTGCCAAAATTTTGTAATCGATATTAAGCAGCGAGATGGGTCTGAGATTTTCCAGCAGGCTTTTGTCCTTGTTTTTCTTGGGAATTAACGATATGATCCCGCGTCTTTGGCTAATAGAAAGCATTCCGAATTTGAAGGCGAAGTTGAAGCTTGCAATTATATCGGTACAGATTTCCTACCAAAAAAATTTATAAAACTCCGCAGAAAGGCCGTCTGTGCCAGGGGACTTACAATTTTTTTAATTCTTTTAAGGCCCTTAAGCATTCATCTTCGCAGACTATGCCTTCACATGATAATGCTTCTTCTTCGTTTAAAGAGGTAACGTTTCCAGTCTCAAAAAAGGTTTAATTAGGATGCGTGAGGATTTCAGACCCCTGTGATTTGTAAAGTATTTCGTAGAACTTTCTTTTCTCGCTAAGAATTTCAAATTGGTTGGACGTATACTCATTATCATTGATCTTTAACTTTGTTACACTTGCAATGGTTCCGTTTTTCGAGGTTAAGAAAATACTTTGTATTGTGTTCGCCTTGCTCTTGCCACCTGGCTCTGCTTCTGATGATTGCACCTTTTGTCTTTTGAAGCATTAGTGCTCTTAAGCGTAGATTGCTGGCGTAAAGTTCATTTAAAAGCTTTTTGTCGCTGGGAGTCTTTTCAGTTTGTTCTAATAATTGATTGGCTTTATTTTGT
>NC_090895.1:47948948-47951448 GCF_036669925.1 Montipora capricornis | reverse complement strand
TTAGGTTTTCTTTTTCTGTTTAAGGATCGAAGAATGTAAAATGTAACATCGAGTAAACGGTGATAAAGTAGCAACAAAAGAGTGCATGTTACAAAGAGGTGCATGTATATTAGGTTAGATGTACTCAGCATGCTGGAAGTAATTATTGCAATCCTGACTTGTCACATGATGGAAGCTTTCAACAATAAAGGCTTCTGGGTTATCAGTGGCTTGAAAAACAACGTCATTTCTTCTTATGTGGCCTTTTACTTTGCTGAAGAGTTCCTCTAGCGGATTGTAGTCAGGGCTGTAGGGTGGTAAATAAATCAGCAGTGCTCCGGTACCTTCAATAATATCCCTTACCCTTGGAACATGATGAATAGCAGCATTATCTGAAAACGATTACAAACAACTTTAACATTCCAAGTTGTGATAAACATGCACTTTCCGCAATTCGATGCCTTTTCCTTTCATACCTACCCATAACTACGATGGAGTTGAGGTTCATTCCATCAAAAGGCTGTAGCATAGGTACAAGGTCGTCTTGTAAAAACTGGATAAATTTGTCTCCATTCACACTTCCTCTCATTGTTGAGATACAACGGATGTCGCTTGAACCCATTACAGCTATTGCTGACACACGAGGAGCCCATGTCACGTATCTCTTGATGCAAGCGCGGGTTCCTTTTAACCCATATCCCCATCTCCTCACTAAACGTCTGTCCTGAATAATAATAATAATAATCATCATCATCATCATCATCATCATCATTATCATCATCATAGTCATCCGAGTATCTCAACAGCAGCAACATTGGACACCATTAATCACAACATAAGAACTCACAAATCCGGTTTCGTCAAGAAATAGGAGCATCTCTGGGTCATATTGCGATATGCTTGCTCGGAACTCCTCTCTTAAAGTATCGCTTTGTTGTACAGCTACTTTGCAAAGCTAAAATTAGGAAAACATGCACTCGGAAGTTAGATTTGGGACTGGGTGTTAAACAACGGGATACTAGGTAAAAAGACACTAAAAATATTTATTCGACAACTGGTAACACCGACCTGCTTAAATGTCAAGCCAAACCTCCGAAGATTTCTTTTGACGGTGGATAAACAGTACTGCGAGCCAGTCGAATGTTGAATTTCCCAAAGAAGCTCTTCTAATGTCATAGAAGGGTCTTTTAGTGCTGCTTCTACCAATACAAATTGTTCGTGAACGTGAAGACTGGAGATATTAGGCCTTCCAACTTTAAAGCACTGCACATCACCCGTAAGTAAGAATTTTGTTAGAATTCGCTTCACTGTACTCTTATGCATATCCAACAGACGAGCTATCCGTCTGTTGCTAAAACGGCACTGATATTTGAGGCTGATTACACGCCAGCGCAAGTCCTTGCTATACATTGCAATTTGAAATTTAGTACAGTCACAGTGGGTTGACAACTTTTTAGTTTCACAAAGGTTTCTTTTTCTTAATGCAGTCGTTAGATTTCGCAAATTTAATGCGAGAAATATCTCTTAACATGAGAAATTCACACCTACCGGGCAAATCCATGCTTATTTCACAAGCGAAACAATTCTTGCGGAAAATTGCACCTGACATTAACTAGACATGCAAATATGCAGATATATGAATTATATTCTGGGGGGTTCAAAATTTTTGCAAAACGCTGTATATATATATATATATATATATTAATATATCACACACATCCAATGTCGGATAACCTCTCCATAGTAGATAATTTAAGAAAGCAATGCAAATGAAGAGTAAAACAATACGTTTTGTATCCTTCACCTATATTTCGACCGAATACACCGATCTTCCTCAGGGTGAATAGCTGTTAACCGCGTAACACACCATATTTAGAATTACAAATTGAATATACAATGGAAACAAACCGCGCGCGCCATAAAAACATTGGGGCTATACTGAGGGAACTTCAGCCTCTGCTACATTGTTGTGATAAATGTAAGAAAGCGGTGAAAGAGGTTCTGATGGTGCCTTTCCGTAGACGTAAGAGTCTGGGAGATTATCTAGTACACGCCAAGCTAAAATCTTCAGACTCGGGAGATAAACCCAAAGGAACTGTCAAGTGTGGACATTGCCGTTGTCATGTTTGCGAACACTTAAAAATAGGAGAAAGTTTCACGTCAAAAATAACAGGAAAAAGATATTCCATTAATTTCGATCTGAACTGTAATTCAACCAATGTAGTGTATTTGCTGAGTTGTAAAGTATGTGGTGTTCAATATGTGGGATCAACCAGTACTAGGTTTCGCCTCAGATTTAATAATCACAAGAGTCGTATTCGAGCTCATACTTAACTCTCATTGGATGACAAATCTAGAGATGATTTAATTTATCAACACTTTAATGGCCAAGCCCACAAAGGCATCCAAGATCTCGACATACAATTAATTGATCAAGTAAATGATGAGAGGGACTTATTAGACAGAGAAGGACAATGGGCTTATAGCCTGAAGAGTGTAAAGCCCTATGGATTGAATGAAA
>NC_090895.1:47933948-47946448 GCF_036669925.1 Montipora capricornis | reverse complement strand
TAAAAATGATAAAAAATTTAATAAAAAACGTTTCGGTCTGTGACCTTCATCAGTTGCAGTGCAAGTGAATGGTAAATTACAATTTCCTTAAACAAGTTTACAATATAAAAGATGACAAAACATTACAAAGATGATTATATAACAGGGCGTGATAACATATATTCGCAAAAAATTAACAAGTGATGAACAATCGGTAATTACTACGCGTGAAAACGATGACTATACGAAACAAACCCACGGGGAAAACCAAATCGAAAGATAAAATAAAAGAATACAAACATACAAATAAAATGAAAAGAAAAAAGAAAAGGCTGTCGAGTCCACTGAGAATGCAAAGGAGCCAGCGTTAAAAATGAACCTGCGTTAAAAATGAAATGGCGAGAGATAAAACAAAGTTCCTAATCAGAGCCCCTGGGGGCCCCCGCCCAATTTACATGTGATCTCTACGTTAATTGTAGTTTATTCTTTTTTTCGAGTGAAATTCCTGACGCCTATTCAAGCCAAAAGGTGCCAAAGAAAACAACTGTGCACTCCAATATGCCTCTTTAGTGATAAGGAGTTTCTCGATGCTGCATGAGTTGTTGACAGTCTCCTGCACTTGATCAATACATTGGAATGAGAAGTCGCTTAAATCATGTGGTGTTTTGTTGAAATGTACCGCTACCTCACAAGTCTTTTTCTTAGTGACCATAGCATACTTATGGTTGCGAAATCTAACTCTGAAGTCAGTTGTTGTAGAACCAATGTATTGCAGGCGACATTTCTTGCACAAAGCCAAATAAATAATGTTCTTGGAATCACAGGAAAGTTTTGATCGTATTTTGTAACTTTTACCAGTTTGAAAACTTAGGAAAGAATTTGATTCAACTAAGAAGTTGCGACAGAGATCGCATCTTGTTCTTTTACACTTAAAACAACCCTTAGCCTCAACAATCTCTCCGCGTTCAGTGTTGGGGCCATAACGAGATGGCGCCAACCATTCCTTAAGGTTTTTAGATCTTCGAAAGGATGCTATGATGGAATTTGGAGGAAAAAGCTCTTTTAATTTAGGGTTGAATTCCAAAATCGCTAGGTGTTTGCTGATGATGCGACCTACATCAGGTAGATTTGGATTAAATGTGGTCACAAATGGAAATAATTTCTTCTTAGATCTGGCACGAGTCCTAAGCAGATCACTTCTGGGTATGGTTGAGGCCTTACGAAATTGATCATCCACTAATTTAGAAGGGTAACCTTGATTGACTAAATAACCCTTGTATTCAGTAGTTCTCTCGGCAAGAAAAATTTGTTCAGAGCAGTTTCTTTGTAACCTTGTCGCTACGCCATAAGGAATAGCCTTAAAAACGTGTGTAGGATGAGCACTTGATGGTGGTAGGTATAGATGGCTATCCGTTGGCTTTGAATAAACGTCTGTCTGAATAAAACTCTCGATAAGATATAGAGTTAAGTCTAGCACGTGGAGCTCGCGCTCAGAAAAACTAATTCAAATTTTATAGTAGGGTATAAAGAATTTATAAATTCGGTAAACTCATGCAGTGCAGGAAGGCCCTGTTGCCAAAGGTCAAAAACATCGTCACGGTATCGCCACCATAAAGCCGGCTTTATGGGGCCAGAAAATCTAGCCTGAAAATCTATTTCACCCATGACTAGATCCGCGTAGCTACAAGCGTTCTTTGGGCCCATAGCTGTGCCATGAATTTGTAGAAAAAAAATTTCTTTAAAAACCGAATGATTGCTCTTCAAACAAATTTCTACCGCTTCCAAAATACAATTTGTAGATGGAAGCTGATTTTCTCTAGCATCCAGTGCTTTCTTCACTGCAGTGAGACCAAGTTGATTATCAATGTTAGGGAACATTGACACGACATCCCATGAAACTAGTCAAGTGCCCTCGGGGAAAGGGCCACTCTGGTTAAGATCCTCAATTCTATTCAGCAAATCGGTAGTATCTTTGATGAAAGACGGCAATTCACGAGCCAGTGGTTGCAAATAAAATTCAGTAAAGGCTGAGAGATTTTCTATTGCCGTACCACAACGAGATGTGATGAGCCTAAGAGGATTCCCTACTTTGTGGGTTTTGATGTTTCCAAAGGCAACCCCTGGTTTGGCTTCTTTGTTAACTATCCAATTAGCTACTTGGTTTGAAATCTCACCTTTTCTAACCCATTTGTCACACCAGCTTTCAACCCGAGTCAAATGCGTAATAGTAGGATCCTCTTGTAAGGGTTTATAATGCAATTGGTTTTGAAGCTGACCGAACATTTTATCCTCGTATTCCCCTTTCTCAATTAAGACGAAGCGAGAACCTTTATCTTGTATCCGAATTACCACATCAGAATTTCTAAGTTGTTTTAACGCAACTCGTTCTCCCTTGGTTAGGTTATCTCTAGCTAATTTAATGTTCCGAGGATTTATCAAATCACGCCTAACACTGGATAGAAAAAGTTCAAGTTCTGGACACCTTGATGGTGGTGGCTTCCATTTCTTTTCTTTCGGAACTTGAGGAAAGTGACCAGTTGACTCTTGGCTATCTTCAGGGCTATTTTCAATGAAAAAGACTGCTGTCCGTAAGCGGGCCTCAAAAGCTTCCAAATCGTCGTATACACGTTGCCAGTCAACGTCTTTTGGTATGGGGCAGAAAGATGGTCCTTTCTTGAGTAGATTGATTTGGTCTTGGCTTATGGACATGTTTGAGAGGTTGATAGGATCTAACTGATGTGATTCATTAGAAGTCGTTGTATTCGGTAACCTGCGCTTTCGACGAAAGAGTTTTCGTTTTCTCGGTAGCCTGTGTAGCCAGCCCATAAAAACGACGGGCTTGTGTGGCCGTATTGATGGGTAGAACCCTGGTGTTACTGGAAAAAAACTCCTGATCCAACGGAATTGTCTTGAACATCTTTCTTTCCTCGCGTCCTTTCAAGTTACGAAGTAGGTTCCAGATAAAATTCGCAGAGCCATTGTTGATGGACGAAAAGATGTGTTCCCTACTGGATTGGAGCTCTCGTTGTAGAAGACTCACTCTATTCTGCAAGGCTTTTACAACAGCAACGCAAAGTTCCTTTGACGTTTGTTGGAGTGATTGCTTGCAAAGCCTCACGAGATCAGCATCATCGACATTAAGTGCCAAATTAAAATTTAAATGAAATCCTGCTGGAATAACATTGTTATTCAAGCAGTTTTTAAGAAAAGTACAGTGGTGTTGGTATCTGGTTAGCTTGTCCCAGACCCGTGCTGCTTGTGCTACTGTGAAGTGAAGTAATGGCATCTCTGGATCAGCTTGGACAGATGATTCGCAGGCGGACGAAAGCAGGACACAAGATATCAATAATAAGTTAAAATGCTTCGAGCCAACAGAGATGCTGCTCCAGAAGGATCCAAAAGGATTCACAGTCCAAACCTCGTGAAGATAATTTAAAATTGTTATGGAAAACGAGGACGGACAACTTCGAGCGAAGGAAAATATATACAGTAAAAATGCTAAAAATGATAAAAAATTTAATAAAAAACGTTTCGGTCTGTGACCTTCATCAGTTGCAGTGCAAGTGAATGGTAAATTACAATAACCTTAAACAACTGTACAATATAAAAGATGACAAAACATTACAAAGATGATTATATAACAGGGCGTGATAACATATATTCGCAAAAAATTAACAAGTGATGAACAATCGGTAATTACTACGCGTGAAATCCACGTTAATTGTAGTTTATTCTTTTTTTCGAGTGAAATTCCTGACGCCTATTCAAGCCGAAAACTCTTTCGTCGAAAGCGCAGGTTACCGAATACAACGACTTCTAATGAATCACATCAGTTAGATCCTATCAACCTCTCAAACATGTCCATTAGCCAAGACCAAATCAATCTACTGAAGAAAGGACCATCTTTCTGCCCCATACCAAAAGACGTTGACTGGCAACGTGTATACGACGATTTGGAAGCTTTTGAGGCCCGCTTACGGACAGCAGTCTTTTTCATTGAAAAAAGCCCTGAAAATAGTCAAGAGTCAACTGGTCACCTTCCTCAAGTTCCGAAAGAAAAGAAATGGAAGCCACCACCATCAAGGTATCCAGAACTTGAACTTTTTCTATCCAGTGTTAGGCGTGATTTGATAAATCCTCGGAACATTAAATTAGCTAGAGATAACCTAACCAAGGGAGAACGAGTTGCGTTAAAACAACTTAGAAATTCTGATGTGGTAATTCGGATACAAGATAAAGGTTCTCGCTTCGTCTTAATTGAGAAAGGGGAATACGAGGATAAAATGTTCGGTCAGCTTCAAAACCAATTGCATTATAAACCCTTACAAGAGGATCCTACTATTACGCATTTGACTCGGGTTGAAAGCTGGTGTGACAAATGGGTTAGAAAAGGTGAGATTTCAAACCAAGTAGCTAATTGGATAGTTAACAAAGAAGCCAAACCAGGGGTTGCCTTTGGAAACATCAAAACCCACAAAGTAGGGAATCCTCTTAGGCTCATCACATCTTGTTGTGGTACGGCAATAGAAAATCTCTCAGCCTTTACTGAATTTTATTTGCAACCACTGGCTCGTGAATTGCCGTCTTTCATCAAAGATACTACCGATTTGCTGAATAGAATTGAGGATCTTAACCAGAGTGGCCCTTTCCCCGAGGGCACTTTACTAGTTTCATGGGATGTCGTGTCAATGTTCCCTAACATTGATAATCAACTTGGTCTCACTGCAGTGAAGAAAGCACTGGATGCTAGAGAAAATCAGCTTCCATCTACAAATTGTATTTTGGAAGCGGTAGAAATTTGTTTGAAGAGCAATCATTCGGTTTTTAAAGAAAATTTTTTTCTACAAATTCATGGCACAGCTATGGGCCCAAAGAACGCTTGTAGCTACGCGGATCTAGCCATGGGTGAAATAGATTTTCTTTATGGTGGCGATACCGTGACGATGTTTTTGACCTTTGGCAACAGGGCCTTCCTGCACTGCATGAGTTTACCGAATTTATAAATTCTTTATACCCTACTATAAAATTTGAATTAGTTTTTCTGAGCGCGAGCTCCACGTGCTAGACTTAACTCTATATCTTATCGAGAGTTTTATTCAGACAGACGTTTATTCAAAGCCAACGGATAGCCATCTGTACCTACCACCATCAAGTGCTCATCCGAAACACGTTTTCAAGGCTGTCCCTTATGGCGCAGCGACAAGGTTGCAAAGAAACTGCTCTGAACAAGTTTTTCTTGCCGAGAGAACGACTGAATACAAGGATTATCTAGTTAACCAGGGTTATCCTTCTAAATTAGTGGATGATCAATTTCCTAAGGCCTCAACCATACCCAGAAGTGATCTGCTTAGGACTCGTGCCAGATCTAAGAAGAAATTATTTCCATTTGTGACCACATTTAATCCAAATCTACCTGATGTAGGTCGCATCATCAGCAAACACCTAGCGATTTTGGAATCCAACCCTAAATTAAAAGAGCTTTTTCCTCCAAATTCCATCATAGCATCCTTTCGAAGATCTAAAAACCTTAAGGAATTGTTGGCGCCATCTCGTTATGGCCCCAACACTGAACGCGGAGAGATTGTTGAGGCTAAGGGTTGTTTTAAGTGTAAAAGAACAAGATGCGATCTCTGTCGCAACTTCTTAGTTGAATCAAATTCTTTCCTAAGTTTTCAAACTGGTAAAAGTTACAAAATACGATCAAAACTTTCCTGTGATTCCAAGAACATTATTTATTTGGCTTTGTGCAAGAAATGTCGCCTGCAATACATTGGTTCTACAACAACTGACTTCAGAGTTAGATTTCGCAACCATAAGTATGCTATGGTCACTAAGAAAAAGACTTGTGAGGTAGCGGTACATTTCAACAAAACACCACATGATTTAAGCGACTTCTCAATCCAATGTATTGATCAAGTGCAGGAGACTGTCAACAACTCATGCAGCATCGAGAAACTCCTTATCACTAAAGAGGCATATTGGAGTGCACAGTTGTTTTCTTTGGCACCTTTTGGCTTGAATAGGCGTCAGGAATTTCACTCGAAAAAAAGAATAAACTACAATTAACGTAGAGATCACATGTAAATTGGGCGGGGGCCCCCAGGGGCTCTGATTAGGAATTTTGTTTTTATCTCTCGCCATTTCATTTTTAACGCTGGCTCCTTTGCATTCTCAGTGGACTCGACAGCCTTTTCTTTTTTTCTTTTCATTTTATTTGTATGTTTGTATTCTTTTATTTTATCTTTCGATTTGGTTTTCCCCGTGGGTTTGTTTCGTATAGTCATCGTTTTCACGCGTAGTAATTACCGATTGTTCATCACTTGTTAATTTTTTGCGAATATATGTTATCACGCCCCGTTATATAATCATCTTTGTAATGTTTTGTCATCTTTTATATTGTAAACTTATTTAAGGAAATTGTAATTTACCATTCACTTGCACTGCAACTGATGAAGGTCACAGACCGAAACGTTTTTTATTAATTTTTTTATCATTTTTAGAATTTTTACTGTATATATTTTCCTTCGCTCGAAGTTGTCCGTCCTCGTTTTCCATAACAATTTTAAATTATCTTCTCGAGGTTTGGACTGTGAATCCTTTTGGATCCTTCTGGCGCAGCATCTCCGTTGGCTCGAAGCTTTTAACCGTAACACACTAAAATTAAGTTACAGCTGCATGGGTAACATCGAAAAAATAATATCTAATCATAACAAAGCTGAAGTCAACAAATCGACGCGGACCAATAATGAAAAAAAAAACTGTAATTGCCGGAAATCCAACTCGTGCCCTATGGATGGAAACTGCAAAGCGGAAAATGTCATCTACCAGGCTGAAGTCACCACTAACACCACGAAGGAAACCTACATCGGACTTTGTGACACTGCTTTTAAATTAAGATACAGAAACCATACATGTTCATTTCGTAATGAGCGGTACAAACATGCTACCGAGCTTAGTAAGTACATATGGAGCTTAAAAGATCGGAACACTGCATATGACATTAGATGGCGGAAAGTGAAACAAGCTAGGTCTTATTCGAATGTAACTAAGAGATGCAACTTGTGTCTGTGGGAGAAATTTTTCATATTGCGCAGGCCAGAAATGTCAACTCTCAACAGGAGAAATAAGCTTGTATCGGGTTGTAGACATGCTAGGAAATTTCTTTTGAAAAATGTTTTCACTTAGTTAATGATGAAGATCGCGTGCGACATGTCACGTAACAAACTTAGTATCTATTGTGTATTGTTCTGTATTTTCAAATATCTTTGATTGTAACCGTTTTTTCTGGCAGTTGCCTGAAGATTGCTCCTTATGGAGCATGAAACTCAGAGTAGCGATTAAATGACCAAATAACCTCACTCTTGCATTACCAATTAATTATTGCTCTAGTTCAACTATTGAGCACTTTTAAGTTGATGAGGACTTCTACCCATTTTTTGGTTATATATATATATATATATATATATATATATATATATATATATATATATATATATATATATATATATATAGTTACTTAAGTAGAAACCCTTGAGCCAACAACGTATCATCCCCAGGAGGATCGCAAATGGATTCACAGTCCTAGTTGAGGAGAAATTGAGAGAAAGTTACAGGAAACTCAACACTGGACAACTTCTGGGGAAAACTGTAATTGCCCTGAGCGGGATTTGAAGTCGGGTGTGATGACCACTACACTATCAGAACAATCATGCTGGCAACATGGCTGATTGATCACTTAATGTGTGGCATTTACGTGGGACTTCCTAAGGGCCAGTTTTCTTATGTGATGACGCTGGATCAACATGTGATTCACAGACGGACAAGGGTAATTAATGTAAAGAGTCAGTTAAGTAGAAACCGTTGAGCCAACAACGTATCACCCCCAGGAGGATCGCAAATGGATTCACAGTCCTAGTTGAGGAGAAATTGAGAGAAAGTTGCAGGAAACTCAACACTGGACAACTTATGGGGAAAACTGTAATTGCCCTGAGCGGGATGTGATCAGGGGGGCGTGAATTGAAATCCCGCTCAGGGCAATTACAGTTTTCCCCAGAAGTTGTCCAGTGTTGAGTTTCCTGTAACTTTATATATATATATATATATATATATATATATATATATATATATATATATATAGAAACGTGAAAACCTTATCTTTGAGTCGAAGAGTGCTCTACAATCGTGGAGCTTTATAATTACTTGTGTAGGAAAGGAAAAATTAAAACATTAAAATTCTACAGAACTGTTTCGAAAAGGCCTGATGGTCCTCTCTCTCGTTAGGTGCATTTTTTTTCATCATCTGTAAACCGGGAGCGGGCACCCTGAACAAAAGGAACGAACTGGCGCTATATTTTGTTATTGGTGTCTGTAGAGGTTGGTTGAAAACGTCCTATATTTCATTACTTATGGCTTGATCTTTCAGTTTTGAAAGGTGTCTAACGAATTTATAATTGGATAAATGTTTGTTGGGAGTATTGTCTTCGCAATTCACTTTGTTCTGGTCTTTCATATACCGGACCCGAAATAATTAATGTCCATAAAACAAAAGAACACCGTGAACATAATAATACCTAATTAGCAAGGCCTAATCGGAATAACAATAATTCTTTTGTCCTCCGCCATTTTAGTCCAGTATATGAAAGTCTACCCCAAAACATTTATTGTTTGCGATTATTTCTTGTCATCTCGACAAAGCCACGAGTTATTGTCAGCCTCCTTATGCAATAGCGAGGAAGCATGAGTAACACTTTACTCATTGTTTTGCTTTTAATTCTTCTCGATTTCGGCCTTGCTGGCATGAACCCCGTGTACATGGGCTTAAATGACTTAAATGAGTCAAACATTTTGGATGGGTCCGAGGTTGTTTTGTTGGCGGGTTTACAGACCACACATTTTTGTGATTGCTACCCGTAAAATATTAGTTCTAGTGATGAACGACCCCAACAATAAATTAACGAACCTTTAAAAAAATTAGCATTAAAGAGCTCCCGGTTGAATCAATTAAATACTGTTCAATTCCCCTCACATAGCTTGTGGGATCGTTTAATACGTATTCCAATAGCACAAGAAGCTGTGCTCTTGTTAACAAGGTGCCGTCTGGCTTTCCTATTTTGAGACATTGATATCCTTAAATGGCGTGCTATGGACCTACGCTATGTTCTCTACAAAGTGCAGCTCTATGATACGCCAGCGAAGATCCAAGCTATATGGAGCTGCATTGAGAAGGACTGCTTCCTTACCGGAAATACAAGTTGCTTTTCCTTTGAATTTGTCTCGTCAATTTTTTAATATTATTTTTGTTAGAAGAAAAGCACATTGTTCCCTCAGCGTAAAATACACATGGTTCGTGTCTCACCTTTCTGATGAGAAAACAAAAGACATATATATACCATATATACTTTGAAATTGCAACGTTTTTGAAAACGGGTGTGTATATATATATATATACAACAATTTGGTTTTATCAACGGAGTTGATAATGTAAATTGGCCACCGTACAGAGATTCTAAAAGCTTTTAGAATCTCTGTACGGTGGCCAATTTACATTATCAACTCCGTTGATAAAACCAAATTGTTGTATACTACTTCCCCACCGACGCAGCACCACAGTTTCTTTAGAAACTACCCCTTCATTCATGGACGGACAACCCCTGGAAGACATTTTTCATTGGGAGAAAAACATTTTATGCCCTGAGCGGGATTTGAATCCACGTCCCCCTGATTACCGGTTGGGTGTGATCACCACTACACTATCAGAGCAACCATGCTGGCTACATGGCCAATCTGGATAGTGAATGGGAATTACATGGTCATCCCGGGCCCATGTTTTTCCCCAACTAGATGACGCTGGATCAACCAGAACGATGATTCACAGGAGGACGAGCGAGAAGAGGACAATTTGTATACAAGTTAAGAAGGTCTCTCGAGCCAACAGCGCATCACTGCCCCCCAGGAGGATCACAAATGGATTCACAGTCCAAGCCTCGGCGAAATGTGATAAATTAACGAAGTTTGAAATGACCAAGGGCATAAAAAGTTTTTCTCCCAATGAAAAATATCTTCCAGGGGTTGTCCGTACTTGGTCATGGTTGCTCTGATAGTGTACTGATGATCACACCCAACCGGTAATCAGGGGGACGTGGGTTCAAATCCCGCTCAGGGCATAAAATGTTTTTCTCCCAATGAAAAATGTCTTCCAGGGGTTGTCCGTCCATGGTCATTTCAAACTTCGTTAATTTATCACATTTCGCCGAGGCTTTGACTGTGAATCCTGGATCCTCCTGGGTGCAGAGACGCGCTAGCTGTTGGCTCGAGAGACCTTCTTAACTTGTATATATATATATATACATACATATAACTAACTGCAGACAGTACTGTTTCGGCCTTCTGGGCCTCATCAGTGCAGTGCTGATGTCTAGGATGGAGGTTGAGCTATAAAGCCACCCCAGATGTCCCACGCATGTGGTACATCCAAGTCATGCCAGAGTGCTCAAACTAGCGAGCTAGTGAGCATGCGCAATATATATATATATATGCGCAATATATATATATATATATATATACAAGTTACGAGGTTCTCTCGAGCCAATAGCGCATCCCCGCCCCCGCAGGAGGATCACAAATGGATTCACAGTCCAAGCCTTAGCGAAATGTAGTTAATTAATGAAGTTTGAAAGGACCAAGGACGGACAACCCCTGGATGACATTTTTCATTGCTGTTGGCTGTTGGATGCGCTGTTGGCTCGAGAGACCCTCGTAACTTGTATACAAATTGTCCTCTTCTCTCTCGTCCGTCTGTGAATCATCGTTCTGGTTGATCCAGCGTCATCTAGTTGGGGAAAAACATGGGCCCAGGATGACCACGTAATTCCCATTCGCTATCCAGATTGGCCATGTAGCCAGCATGGTTGCTCTGATAGTGTAGTGGTGATCACACCCAACCGGTAATCAGGGGGATGTCGGTTCAAATCCCTCTCAGGTCATAAAAAGTTTTTCTCCCAATGAAAAATGTCATCCATGGGTTGTCCGTCCTTGGTCCTTTTATATATATATATAACCAAAAAATGGGTAGAAGTCCTCATCAACTTAAAAGTGCTCAATAGTTGAACTAGAGAAATAAATCGACGCGCACCAATAATGAAAAGAAAAACTGTAATTGCCGGAAACCCAACTCGTGCCCTATGGATGGAAACTGCAACGCGGAAAATGTTATCTACCAGGCTGAAGTCACCACTAACACCACGAAGGAAACCTACATCGGACTTTGTGACACTGCTTTTAAATTAAGATACAGAAACCATACATGTTCATTTCGTAATGAGCGGTACAAACATGCTACCGAGCTTAGTAAGTACATATGGAGCTTAAAAGATCGGAACACTGCATATGACACTAGATGGCGGAAAGCGAAACAAGCTAGGTCTTATTCGAATGTAACTAAGAGATGCAACTTGTGTCTGTGGGAGAAATTTTTCATATTACGCAGGCCAGAAATGTCAACTCTCAACGGGAGAAATGAGCTTGTATCGGGTTGTAGACATGCTAGGAAATTTCTCTTGAAAAATGTTTTCACTTAGTTAACGATGAAGATCCTGTGTGACACGTCACGTAACAAACCTAGCATCTATTGTCTATTGTTCTGTATTTTCAAATATCTTTGATTGTAACCGTTTTTTCTGGCAGTTGCCTGAAGATTGCTCCGCAAGGAGCATGAAACTCTGAGTAGCGATTAAATGACCATATAACCTCACCCTTGCATTACCAATATATATATATATATATATATATATATATATATATATGTATATATATATATATAGCGCAAGTAGAGGGTTCCAGTTAGCTGCAGAGTGCTTGATACGTGAAGTAGAGCGAATATAACGTTTAGAAGAAAGACAACTTCACAGCGTAGCGACTTCAAGTTTCATGTTTAGACAATAATCATTACATTTGCATTCATTAAAGACCATTCTAATACTCTAGGAGAGTGCGAGTTTAAAACTCGATACAACAACCACACTTAATCCTTCAGGCATAAAAAATACTGCAGTGAGACGGAGGTATCGAGGCATATCTGGAGTCTAAAGGACAATAACATCAATTACACGCTACGCAAAATTACAAATTTGGATCAAGGATATGCGACCCGTGCCTTACAGAAAGGTTGTGCATAATAAAAGCAGATACGCGCCATCCACTGAACAAAAAAAAAGAATTAATTGCTAAATGCAGACACCAAAAAAGAGTATTAGAATGGTCTTTAAATAAGTAGGAATGCAAACGTAAGATCTGTAGCCTGACGATTGTTCAAACATAAAACTTGAAGTCGCTACGCTGTGAAGTTTTCTTTCTTCTAAACGATATATAATATATAATATATATATATATATATATATATATATATATATATATATATATATATATATATATATGTATATATATATGTATATATGTATATATATGTATATATATATATATATATATATATATATATATATGTATATATATGTATATATATATAT
>NC_090895.1:47923948-47928948 GCF_036669925.1 Montipora capricornis | reverse complement strand
AATAATTGCGTGATTTAGTTGCAGAGTGACTCACACAGCTGAGTTGAATAAAGTCTTTACAGCAATTATCCCTTTCAGGTCTAAAATCATAACGAACCAGAGGTTCTTAGCAACCAAAACAGGACCTTGGCACCCTGTGGAGATAGCAGGCAATTTGCCTGGTATCTCCCTGGGGTGCCCAGTTACCTGTAGCACTCCAATGTAAATGAATTCCTGAGGATTATCGAGTCTGGGATTTGGTCGAGAGTCGAGGGTCGAGGGTCGAGGGTAGAATGTCGACGGTCGAGTAAATGACATTGCTTGCGAACTTTATAGATAATTTCATGTCGGAACCCCATAGTTATTAGACCGGAAAGGGTTGTTTTGAAATCTCACTGTTGAAAATGAATCTCGAGTTGCGTCCAAACTGCGTTACTTTCGGTTGGCTATGAAAACATTAATTTGAAGGTATAACAACAAGCTTGCTAAGAAAGTTTATATCTAACATTAAAGAAAGATTTGGTCGCTGTACTACTAACACGACACAGAAAATCCCTTGCATTCCATGTTTTGTCGGCTTAGTTTAAAGTTCAGATCTAGATTTACGGAAAAGCCTATGTTATCACATTACAAGATGGCGTTTTTCAGACGTGCGACTATGAGTTTCTGTTGACTGAGACAAAATCAGACCTGACGTCTACAACAAAATGGAGTTGTGATGCAATAACATCAATTTTTTTTTTTTTTTCTTCACAAAATATGTCTTCTTAACTGCGAGGGCACGGATGGTAATATTTCTGTACATAGCTTGACTGTTTCGAAAGAACTCTGGCGGACACGGAAAATCCCCTGTATCCATGTTTTGTCGGCTTAGAAGCTTATGCATTTCTGTTTGTTTTTTAACTTTATTTAAAGTTCAGATCTAGATTTACGAAAAAGCCCCTACTCCCCCCTGGATGGGATGCCCGTCCATCGCAGGGTTACTCCCAGCATTAAATTGGCCGGTACACATTTATACACAGTCTCTTGCCCAATAACACAGCACAATGTCTGCAGCCAGGCCCCAAACCCGATACTCGCTCTGGAGTCGGGCGCACTGACCATGAGACCCACGCGCCTCCAACATAATAGATGTGGCAAATTTATCTTTATTAAGGTGGGGCTAAACGTGAATTTGAATGGCATTTGTTAAGAGCTTTAAAGAAGGGATAAGAGAAAGAAAATGTTTTTGGAACACCAACAGACAGTTGCCCCCAACCCAAGAGCACACCACGTTGGTAGGCGACTGTTTGGGATGTCCATATATCAATTTTTAACTTCAAATCCTATTTTTCAAACTACATGAAATCTGAACTATTTCTTATTTCTCCAAATTTTACTACTCTTTTGAGAAAGCCATCTCCTCCCAAATATACGTAAAATTCACCAAAAAAACTTCAAAACGCCCCAAAACACTGATTTCTGTTATGAGCATAGTGTTTTTATATATGCTTGAAACCGCGAACGAGATACGTCCCGATAAAATTAAACCGATTTAAGCGGCGTGAAAACGGGCTTTCTGGTGTACCCCCGCCGTAGTAAAGGAAAAAAAAAAACGACATACCAAACAACGACACAGCAACAGCAAAAGCAGAATGACAAGACATGTTCTTTCTGATTGGAACTTACGAGCGGAATTTACGAGCGAAACGAGCGCCATTGGTCTAGACAAGGAAAGGAACTTGTTTTTGTTAGAAGTGACAAATCTTGAACTCAAGTCGTGAAATTGTGCGATGACATTTCCTGTCCCGCTCCTGGGTTTCATCAAACACCGTTGGATATTTTTCAGCGAGAGAACCCATTTTTCTGTGCTACTCGTCTTTGGCCATTTTCAGTGGGACATAGCTTCTTATCCATCTTTTAAGGTTCGTCAATAATTCTATTTTGGATCAGTCGCTAAGTGCCCCTCTAGTACTACCTCCTTATTGTTCTGCGAGCGAGCGCAGCGAACGAGCAGGACATCGCTAATCTGGGCGGTTACCTATGTTCCCTTTGTCCAAGTAGGGAACTTGCGCACGTATATTATAGTGCTTTCCATTACTCGATTTTTCCCGCCTAGCGCTCATTTCCTTTTCTGAATACGGTATTACATCGGTCAGCGGCTCATAGTGACCTATCACCATGCGTAAAGGCGTGGTCGGTGATTGTAATCGTCTAAATGCTCTAGGATTTACCATGTGCCTTTACATTACAAAAAAAAGAATTACATACCTTAATTGACCGCTACCATAGGAGCTTTTCAGGGACAATGAAAACACACCGAAAACGTACACGAAACAAAATAACAACAACAAATGTTAAGAATCACAACTGGCCGGAGGGCCCCCCCCAAAAACCAGTTTGCTATTTACAAGTGAACGCTGGGAAGTTGAACCAGGGAGTACCAGGATCAAACTCAACGAGATCCCCGGATCCCAAGGCCACCGCCACTGGGGCCACACTGCCTCACTACTTTGCTGGATTTGTTTCTTGCTTTAGGATTCTTATAGGATTTCGAGCAAAATATAAAGGTACGCTCATACGATATACAATGTCAAACGCTACGTCAATCGTTAATGGAAGTATTCATCAAGGTGACCGTCGTTTTAGCGACGTATCTGGAGGAAGACAATGTGCTTTTACGAGTGTCTCAGCTCTGTTATGTGCTAAGTCGTGTGATGTTTTGCAATGGATGTCTAATGGACGGCCTACACAGTTGATCAGTTATTGACAGAGGGAGATGCTATGTACCTTAAGACTTTTTAAGAGCATCTGACCCTGAACTACTGATTGAGGATTGGAAATCTCTAAACATCTCAACAAAGCAGAGCAAGAATCTAGGCAGAAATTGAAGGTTGCGTTTTAATTGTGTTACAAAAACGTTTGTTACGTTGTAATTTATAATAAAATGGCGTCCTTGTTATGTCTTGTCTGTAATTACACTGTCTTTTTCTGACTGTCTACTTACTAACTACTACACTACTACTACTACTACTACTACTACTAAAACTACTACTACTGCTACTACACCACCACACCACCACCACCACTACTACTAACTACTACTACGACGACGACGACGACGACGACTACTACTACTACTAAATATAGATTTAGCCAAGCCTAAAAGCGGAGCTTCCGGCTTGTTTATCGTACTGGCTATAGGATTAGTGAAATTAAAATGCTTTGGAACTGTCCGCCTCTTGGTTTTCCCGGAAATTGCTTAATTATGTCATTTTCTTCTCACTGCCTAACTAGTGAATTCCACGGTTAATTTCACCTGAAAAACCGACTGATCGCATGAATCACGAAGGGATAAGTGTGATATCGGTTTTTCCAGCGAAATCTACTGTCGAATTCACCAGTTAGGCAATAATTTTTCTTAAATCGCAAGAGTTTTGAAAGAAAACAAGCAAATCCTCACAGGCGAACGGAAAAAGGAAAGAAGCCATTTCAGAGTCGATTGTCAAAGGCCAGCGAATAGGAATCACGCTAAAATTAGAACTCACAGACGTACTATAGCTCGTGATGTGACAGATCGTACTTAATTTATTCCACTTTATCTCTAAAAATGAGATCATTTACATTTTGATGAACTTCATTGAAACACGCCAGCTTGGCTTAGAATCAGAATCGGCTAGAAGCGGGACAAACTTCAAACAAGATCTCCAACAAATTACCTTTACGTGCTCTAAACAAACTTGAAAACACAAGCTGTTGATATTTCTCCTTACTTTTCACGAGAACTCATTGCGATTACATGTGTAGAACATAAGCGCAAAATTTTCTTGTCACTTTCGAGGCACATCGAAAACAATTAGGCAAGCGGAGTAAAAAAACTTCTTCTTCGCTCGCATTGTAAAGCCAAACAAGCCAGCAAAAGATCGATTATTTCTGTCCAAAAAGAGTACAGATGATTGTTATTTAATTCCAATTAACAATAAAAATTCGAGTTTCATTCCTGAGCAAAGGAAAAACGACTAAACCACTTTTTAGAAATATGCATCCACTGGAAATAACTCATCCGTAGAAATAACAACGGTTTAGTGTCCAAGAAAAGAATCTGTGGAGTAACTTCTTCCACCAACTTTAAGCTACTACTGGTGTACCGTTTTGTCGTTCTCGTTCTCTTTCTCTCTTCTTTCGTATCTGCTCTTCTGTCATAGGCCGTCCAGGCATATTGCAACCTTAGTAGATTCAAATTAAAAATCTTAACACATACCAAAACTGCAATTCAGAGCAAAAAGCAGCCCAAAACAAATTAAAAATAAAACACTCATCTTTAAGTTTATATCGCTCCAAAGCTTGACTTGATAACTACGTAGCCACCAGTGTGTCCTGACCATAGCTATATTATGTTAAACCTGGACTGAAACCAGCAAAAAAATGCAAGAAAAATATTTTTCCAAACCATACCTGAACACGAAAAGCATCGACTGTTAAGAGCTTTGCTGACGTAGTGTGGCTGTGTAGCCGCGTCGAGCCACAGAAAGAGCGCGAAAATTAAGCCTGGATCAGGTGTGTGTGTGTGTGTGTGTGTGTCTGATGGCTTGAGCCTGCGATCCAATCAACAACCAGTCCCTGGTCAGTGGCCAACTTCAAAACACAGCTGACCTCCATAAGGTCTATCTTGAGTCCGCTATATGGTCACGTGATACTGGTCAGCGATACCTTGTTTTGACAGGTGTCAATTGACTATAACATTGATGTCCAATATCAAAGATGTATGCTGTAAACTAGTACAGTATCAAATGGAGTATTGCCTCCTGGATGAGCTCTAAACTTGAGCCGGTGATATGGTTACGTGTACTGGTCACATTGTCATACATGAAGGAATGGACGGACGTACGGACGGACTTGTACCCAAGCGGAAAATGTAAACCTGAGGATGCCTGCGATGAAGAATATCTAAAACTACTAGCCAGAGCGACTGAAATTTACAACAAATCGTCCAACAAACAGAAGATTGGAGCTACAGAGATGAGAGTACTTTTTTCAAGAAA
>NC_090895.1:47893240-47923848 GCF_036669925.1 Montipora capricornis | reverse complement strand
AACCGCAACCACACCTGTATTTTATTAAATATTTTAGCATTACATCCAGGCATTTGCTAAATTTAAGCGTCCAGAATACACTAGATTGCATCTCAGAGAACTTCACACTCAAAAATGTTCCCTGTGGAGAATGTGCCCAAACCTCCCTAGTCCCAGTCCTCATGGGCCTCTGAACAATGCAATCAATCTCATTTTAGTTTAATTGCCGTTTCGTCCTCATAATCACGGTTGTATTCGATTCTATTTAGACAGGAGCAGTAAAATCAATTCCAATTGTCCTAAAAGGAGTCCACGAACGACTCAGGACGTTGAAATCAAGGAAAAAATGGATCCTGGCTAAGATCAAATAAAAAGTTCCATAGAAAGAACCAAAATGACAGACTAGAATAACATTTAGTGTTTATCTTAGAAGGCTAAGGTTCAAATGCACTTTAATTTTTGACCTGAAAGGGTTCATTACTGTAAAGACTTTATTTAACTCAGTCGTGTGAGTCACTTTGTACCTAAGTCGCACACAATTATTTATGGAGTGAAGATCCAGGCGCAAAGCCGTGTCATATTTTGAAAGTGTATTTAGGGAAATATACTTACAGCCGCCATAGATTCGTGAGTCCTGAGAGAACGTTTTCTGGGAGTTGACTTATTTTATTTTTATCAAGATATCTAGAAATAAACACAAAATTAGAAATGAATACGAAATCTGAATTAAACAAGAACAATAAAATCAATGCCATCAGAGTTTTATTGCCGTTTCCTTCTCAGCATTCGCTGATCGTCGCTGTATTCGATTCTACTTAATCCCAATTGTACTAAAAAGAATCCGTGAACGACTCAGAGCAAAGAAATGAAAGAAAAAATGGATAACAGTGGATTTGCTAGTTTTATGGAAAACAATAGGAAAGATCTAAAACAAAATAACCACTTCCGGAATTCAGGAATTAAAAAATAATAATAATAACCTCTTGTGTTATGATTTTTTTTTTCATTTCATCACATTTTGTGGATTGTAAGAAGAGTAAGTGATTCATGCTTTAAAAAAAGGGGGTCAACGATGATCTAAACAAGTAAAATCGATGTGATGTTGCGAAGCTCCTGGGAAATTTCGTTTCTCACGTTTTTATGTCACCTTTCGGAAAAGGACTGGAGCTCAAGACAGGTGTGGTTTTTGTGAGATATAATTGCTGGCTATTTCCATGTAGGTCCGCACCATTTAAGTGGATGGGGAAGAAAATACAAGTCTGCTCTATTTTCATGAAAGTAAAGTAAAAGAACTTCAAAAACATGCATTCATTTTGGATCAAGAAGTTCGTAGCGCAGTAAAAACATAAAAAAATTAAAAAATAAATAAATAACAGCCCAATTAAATTCACGCAATTGCAACGTCGCTGATTTAATGTAATCTTCTTCGAGTTTTTAAAACTTTCAGCCACTACTCGATTAGCTAACTTTCGAGGCCTTTCCCAGCCTCCCTCTCATTTCTCTTTAACGTTTCATGATAAATTGGAAATAAAATGGGCCTTTTATTTCTTAGCCAGGGTTCCTTATCCGAGATGGTAGGGGTCTTAAGACGGGGACGACCACAAAAACGTCATTTCATATTGCCAGTTTAGTTTTTTAACGTTTTTGTAATTATTCCAATTTGTTCTACTTCCACAAACTATCCGAACTATCCAGGAACTGAATTGGGAGGAACAGTGTTGAAACTAAGAAGGAAAATCAAAGATTTGCCCTTGTGTGCTCTCGTCTTTCTTAAAACCATAGTTAATCGAGGGACTGGTTATGAAACCTTGGAACTTTCAAAAGCGAGAACAATGTTGTTGCATTCGATGTTGAATTGACCGTGACCCTGCACAATCTTTTGTTTTGGCTTCGCACGGGTTCGCAAATTAGTTCGGCATAATTTAATCGAAGGATTTGATTGGTTATCTTCTCGAAAAAAAAGTGTGTTTTGTACAGGGTCAAGGCCAAAAATACGGACAAAAACATGAAACAAAGGAACTTGTCCATTTTCATAACCATCTCCATGCATAAACTATGTTAAAACTTGAGATTTAGTCATTTCACGCTGCAGATTAAAGTGCAGTTGCAAAGCCATTGTTTTGCTCATTAGTGTCTATTGTTTAGTGGCGTTCTCGCTGAGGTTGCCGTCCTAGATCTTAAGGTCCCTAGAATACGGAGCTTAAGCAACGACAACAGCAACGGCTACGAGAACCTCACAAATTTGCATATTTAGTGGGCAAAAACAATAGCTTTGCACGCCCTGCACGTGCGTTTTTCACTTTTATCCATTTCTTTGCCGTCGTCAGCAAAACAACAACTTGAAGTTAAAGGTTTTATGAAGAACGTCAGCCCTTGAGGATAAATTTTTATTTTCTCCCCTAAATTGAGTGCTGTTCCGACCAGTGTTGTTTTTGAGGAATTACCACACCCTTGTCATATTAAATAGGTTGAAATAGTCGCAAAGTGACTACAATAACGAGAATTTATAGTTTGCGATGACGTTCTCGTTGCTGTCGTTGGTTTTAAGCTCCCTAATATCTTAACTAATACTGCAAGTAATTCGTGACATATTAAAGTCGCGTCACCTCCGCAGTAAAGCCTAGTTTTCACTAGCGACGCAAGCACAAGCCCAAGCACAACCACAAGCATAAGTAGCTTAAGCAAGGATACCTAAATTTCGAACTAGGATTTTTGTGACAGTTGGGTGGACGTCTACACCGATAGCCAAGTTCTCATTGGATCCTGGCGTCACCAGGGCTCAAAATCGTGCGATCTTGCTGATGACTTTAAGCGGACTTTTGGGATTGTCTCCACTTAAAACATTCATCTTAATCTCTTTTTTATTTGTTCTGCTGATAATCCTGCGGACACCCCATCCCGTGTTTTTCCCTTGCAGGATTCTAAGCTTTCCCCTTCTGCCTGGGTTCAGGTGCTTTGGATGGTTCCCCCCTTCCTTTCTTTTCCCCATATCCCCTTTCTGGCTCTTCTGGGTTCAATCTGTTTGCCCAGCGCCCTGATAATCATGGCTGCATTTTTTCAAACCCCTATGTTTTGCCCCCCCTTTATTCTTATCCCACAGGTTTTGCGCTTTGTCAAAACTCACTGTTATGCTTGCACTATTGTTATTCCTGATGTCCGGCCTGGTGAATTTTGGTGGCCTCTTTTTCAATCGTATTCGTCTTTCCTGTTGACCCCCCCAGGGTTCTCAGGGCATAGTTCTCCCAGCCCCACCTCACCAGAGGGTTATTCTTCCTCTTGGCCTCTCCCTTGGGATTTGTGGGTCTTCCGCATCGTTCCCGTTTCGGATTTATCTCAATAGATTTATTCCGTTCTGTTTTCATATGTTGTCATGCATCTGTAATCGAGCATTTGTTATTTTAAGGTAGTATTTGTTACTTTGGTTATGCTGTATAATAAATGTAAGGCTTTTCGCTAACTTTGTCCTTTTAGCTTTTATTCCTCTCTTATTCCTCATTATTTCCTTTCCCTAGGGTCTCCCTCCAGTTCCGCGTCTGTTCATCCCGGCAGTTGCGTCTCCGTCTTGTCATTACCCCAATGATCACACCTTCAAGTTTTGCCAAAATTGTGGTTATGCCAGGCGTCGTATTTCCTCTGCTGTTCCAGCATCGGTCAACTTCGACCTTTCAGCCATTGACTTGGCTCTCCAGTCATCAAGCCTCTCTTCTGCTCACTCAAAGCAGAAGCAATCCCTTCGGGCTGACCTAGAAGGTTTTCTTTACGCCCTACCTGGCCAGAAAAATCTTTTTGACGCCACACCCCTGGATATTTGCCGTTTTCTTGTATTCAAGGACTCCAAGGGGAAAACCCAAGTCCATAAGACCGGATGTCCATATCTTGGACAGCGGGGTATCTTCTCGTGTCAGTGCCCTTTATGTTTGGCCTACTATACTGCTAATTCGTACATTGGCAAGTTGTGCTCTATCTTCTCCGACATTGGTCGTCAGGGAGATTGGAACCGAACCCTCCTTCTTGGTAACCCAGCCTCTGATCTGCTGGTTAAGCAGTATTTTAAAGAAGTCACAGCGGAGCAACTTCGGGCTCGTATCACCCCCAAGCAAGCTGTTCCTCTTTTTGCTGACAAGCTGCTTTTGCTTTCCCGACACCTTGAAAAGCGTCTTCTCCTTCCGTCTCTTTCACCGGCTGAGATATTCATCACTGCTAGAGATCAAGCTTTTTTCAAGGCTCTATTCTTTTCCGGTGATAGAGGTGGTGATCTGGGGCAAGTCAGGGCATCTGAGCTTGCTCGTTTCCTAGAAGACAATAAATTCCTGTTTAACCATGTTTGGGGCAAGACCTTACGGGATGGTGCGTCTAACCTTTTTGGAGTGCGTCGACACCCTAATCCAACCCTCTGCCCTATCAGAGCTATTGAAACTTATGTGGCGATTGCGCGAGAACTTGGTATTAGCCTGTCCTGTGGATATTTGTTTCGTTCCACTAATCATCAGGGCCATATTGTTGATTCCCCCCTTTTAAGCTCCACGGCTGAATCCTGCTTTAGAAAATATTTCTGTGATGCCCAGATTGACAGCGGGGAAACTCTTCATAGTTTCCGTTCTGGCTGTGCCCTTACTATAGCTGTCTCTGGATCTCCTTTGGCAGATGTTATGTCCCATGTTGGCTGGTCAACTTCTAAAACGGCCATGTACTACCTTAAATTAGCTGATATCATCCGTGCGGGGGCTCCAGCTGATTTGCTTGCTTCTGCCCTTCCTCAATGTCAAGAGGCTTTGCGGGTTTACGAGGACTATTTCGATAGAAGCGGCGAGTAACTCCTGTTTGGCGTCTGCTGTCCGTTTCATCGTTTGCTTATCTGCACTCCATCCCTCTGCTGGTCACCTTTGGATTTTCCCTCCCCTCCCGCCCTGGTTTTATGTATTAATTGTTCTGTATTTCATCATCTGAAGGTGGCCGCCAGACTTCCATACCTGAATAGGAGTGTGGGTAAGATCGATGTAAATAGGATACTGTCTACTACAGTCATTTTTCTTCATTTCCCGCGCAATTTGACATCAATTACGCGTCGTGTAATGGTCATAATACGTCATGTGCGATCACCAAGCTGAACGAATTCTTGGTTTTCACTTGACGTCATCAAAACTAAAAAATAAGGAATTATCAATCCTTTTGAGATTTTAGTTTAGTTAGTTATTAGAACAGCTGAAGACTTGTCTTTTCACATATTTTCGGTTTGATATGGTTTTTCGTCTCGTGGTAAAGCAAGGTTGAATTTCGAAGCTTTTGCGTGACACGATATTAAAATTGCGGTCGAGAATGCGATCACGTAGGTTAATGCATCAATCAATTCCAGCGGTGCCCATCCTCCCCCCCCCCCCCCGGGCAACCGCGGGGCATTTGCTAAAGTTGTCAGTCCCGGGGTGGGGCATTCGCAATTTTATCGCGGCCCGGGGGCTGGGCATTAGCCTACCCCGGGGCGACTCCCGGGTATTTGACACACGTGTTTTCGAATTAACATGGAAGAGTTTATCGAAAAGACGAGGCCTTCGTTAAAGACTGGCTTGTCCGTCACGGACTCGAAAAACTTGGGGATGTTTTTAAAGGTATGTTTTCTCAATTTTAGGTATTTCTTCATTTATACTTGTAAGCATATGAATATTTAAAAGCGACGAGGTGAAATAATATCACAAAACAATCACTGACGTGAAGACTGCGTAAACACGACTTCTTCGCATTTCGCATTCAAAACTAGCCTCGCAATTTTTAAATTCATGAAAGTGGAGTTAAAATACAGAAGGTCTGCGAATTCAAATGATGCGATCTTGAAGACAAATTTTGCGAGCATAAAATGCGATTCATCATCATTTAAGATGTCTTGATTCTTCAAGGCGGGGCATTTAGACAGCTTATGTGTCCCCACCCCAGGGAATTTGCCCATTTTTAAAAAAAAATTGCTAATGCCCGGGGGCTAGCCCGGGGAGGAAGGGGATGGGCACTGCTGGAATTGACTGATGCATAAAAATGTTAGTTATCCGCTGAGATTTTGCAATCTGAACGGTCCTTGTATGAGAATAAGTACTCATATAGATGTTTATGAGCCCTCAGAAGACTACTGGCTTTTTATAGCAAATCTCGAAGATATATGTTTT
This sequence comes from Montipora capricornis, assembly GCF_036669925.1. Taxonomy (NCBI): domain Eukaryota; kingdom Metazoa; phylum Cnidaria; class Anthozoa; order Scleractinia; family Acroporidae; genus Montipora; species Montipora capricornis. Next base: position 47,917,720 of record NC_090895.1, on the reverse strand, counting down.
TGTTAGCTTCCGGGCGCCATATTTGTGTCCCTGAGAGGGACACAAACATGGCGTCTCCATACAAATCCTTATAAATTTTAGTAAACAATTCTTCGAATACCTCCCGCACGAAAAATCGCACAGACCTCAACCTTTGCGAGACTATTTGAATATTCATCTTCTTTTATCTCTTTGATTTTTGACTTTATTTGTTGAATGGTTTTGACGATGGTGTAACAGTGAAAACCGGCAATGAAAAAACATCTGCCATATTGGGGACCTTTTTTAAACAGCTTGAAAAAGACCAGTAAAACTGATCGAAACGTCGGTTTTAAAGATGTTTTAACCTTGGAAATTCCCGGAAACATTCAAATTTTAACTTTATGTACCTAGTATATATAATTAGCATTTCGTTGGAGATATTGTCATTTCAATAACTCGCAAAGTAATGTGCGTCAGTAGCAATCAATAACCAAAAAATGGGGACCTGGCTAAGCTCAAATAAATGAGAGACTGGAACAACATTTAGTATTAATCTTAGAAGACAAAGGCTTAAATGCACTTCAATGTTTGACCTGAAAGGGTTAATTAATTGCTGTAAAGACTTTATTCAACTCAGCTGTGTGACTCACTTTGTAACAAGGTTACACAGTTATTTGTGGAGTGGAGAGGCCCAAAGTGGTGTCATATTCAGTGGAAAGTGTATTTAAGGCAATTCACTTACAGGTAATTTAGACGTGTGAGTCCTGAGAAAACGCTTTCTGGGAGTTGAGTTATTTTATTCTCCCTGAGAGATCTAGAAATAAAAATAAAAATAGAAATAAGTACTAAATTCAAATTAAAGAAGAACAATGCAATTAACACCATTTTAGTTTTAATTGCCGTTTTGTTCTTAGCATTCCCGGATCGTCGTTGTACTCTATTCTACTTAGACAAGTGCAGTAAAATTAATCCCATTTGTCCCAAAAGTAGTCCGTGAACTACTCAGACCTATCAAATCAAAGAAAAAATGGGTAGCTTTGGACTTCTAGTTTATTTCATTGTCGTGATAACATGCATTAGTAAGCTGCCCTTAACAAATTATTGGCTGGCTTCATACATTCATGAACAGACTCATTCAAAATTATATATGAAATGGATCATATATGAACTGCGGATATGAAATCAAGTGAAGCTATGATCCTCGCAGTAATGAACGCAATTTTTGCAATTGCGTAAAGAAGCCTGAGAAATTCAGGACTTTAACGGGGTTTGAACCCGTGACCTCGCGATACGGGTGCGACGCTCTAACCAACTGAACTATGAAGCCACTGATGTTAGGAACTGGTCATTTGTGGGTTCCCGGCAATGTTCCCGTGAGGAATGAATCAACCATGACATATCATTTCATCGTTGATTCATTCCTCATGGGAACATTAGAACCCAGAAATGACCAGCTCCCAAAATTAGAAATGAGTACAAATTTCGAATTCGAATTACACATGGACAGCAAAACAAAAGCGGATCTCCCCACCCCCCCCCCCCCACCCCCCCTTTCCACTTCTCTTTTGGTCAAGGATGTTTTTTTTTTTCTTTTGTAAACGTGTGTCGGATGGTACTTCGAGCTTTCTTACTTAAATATATTGTCTTTACTAAACATTGTTAACAAGAAAATTTATGATCGTCGCAGTTATGAACGCAATTTTTGCAATTGCGTAAACAAGCCCAAAAAGTTCAAGACTTTAACGGGGTTTGAACCCGTGACCTCGCGATACCGGTGCGACGCCACTGACGTTAGGAACTGGTCATTTGTGGATTCCAATGTTCCCGTGAGGAATCAATCAACGATGATATATCACTCCATCGTTGATTCATTCCTCACAGAAACATTGGAACCCACCAATGACCAGCTCCCAAAATTAGAAATGAGTACAAATTTCGAATTAAAGAAGAAGAACAAGGGTGGACCCCCCCCCCCCCCCCTCCCCCTTTTTTTTTTCAAGGCTTTGTTTTTCTTTTGTAAACGTGTGTTGGATGGCACTTCGAGCTTTGTTACTTAAATATATTGTCTTTACTAAACATTGTTAACAAGAAAATTTCACCGAACGTCGTTCGAGTCAACGGCCCTTACAAACTGGCTTCGAACCGACAAACAGAAAGATGTTACAGGCATCGCATTTTATTCCGCAAAAAGACGAGGTAGGCTGGATACGAATGTCTGTTCTACAGTGTGTCTTACAAACAGTTGTAACAGTGTAGGTGGGCTTTGTAAAGGAGCAGCAATTGCCAAAAGAACGATCCCATTGACACTCGTAAACCAAGTGAGTAGTAATTGTAGTTACATTTTATCGCCTTCCTGATTGTAAGAAAATTTCTACGCAAGTTATAATATAAGCAATTTTAGATCTATTTAGCTTTCAGCCGCACTGTGCTACGGAATCCAGGTTATTCGGTTCTGCAAACTGCCTACTTGAGTTTTAGTCAAAAAGCAAAACAAACGAAGAAAATATTAAAGGTCCATCTTCAACCGACAGGCATTTCAACCGTTTCCTTTTTTTTAATGGAAATTCGCATTGCTTATTGTAGCGATCTGAGTGGGTGAATTTCAGCTTTGATGGGATTTTCATATATGAAAAATGTTCCATGGCACGCATTGCCTGTTGGTTGAAGGTGGGCCTTTAAGCAATCAATGCAGCGGCTGCAACTGTACATGTGTCTTAATTCAGCAAGCAACGCCGATTAAACTTAGAGATTTAGTCTTTGCTTTAAGTAGAAATTTACTTCAACTGCATGTCCATGGAAGTGATCTACTTAGCTTTACGGAAACAAGAAAGCCCACGGAAGTCATTGTTTCTTTGGCAGCCAGACAAGACAATTAATCACATGTAGTTATGAATTTTCTTATGATTGGTCTGTCCATGGGACGCATTTTCCTTTGTTGAACTTGTTGTTATAAATCTTCTTAGAACCTGTGTTCGAAGACTACATTTTTAGTCGCAAATGACCAAATCTCCCAGAATGCATGCAGTGAATATCCGTCTGAAACAAACTGAAATTGATAATTTTTCAGGGAAACAATATTGCCGCCTTTGGCGGGAAGTTGTGCTTTCGCTACGATTGCTTCGGCCCCAGCTAACATCATAAAGTATTAATTACTTCTTTGACTGCAACCACACCTGTATTTTATTAAATATCATTTTAGCATTACATCCAGGCATTGGCTAAATTTAAGCGTCCAGAATACACTAGATTGCATCTCAAATAACTTCAGACTCAAACATTTTCCCTGTGGAGAATGTGCCCAAACCTCCCTAGAAAAGTGCGCCGTTCCCAGTCCTCATGGGCCCCTGAACAATGCAATCAATCCCATTTTAGTTTAATTGCCGTTTCGTTCTCAGAATTTGCGAATCAGGGTTGTTTTCGATTCTATTTAGACAAGAGCAGTAAAATCAATTCCAATTGTCCTGAAAGGAGTCCGCGAACGAGTCAGGGCGTCCAAATCAAGAAAAAAAATGGATCCTGGCTAAGATCAAATAAAAGGTTCCACAGAAAGAACCAAAATGACAGACTAGAATAACATTTCAGTAGTGTTTATCTTAGAAGGCTAAGGTTCAAATGCACTTTAATTTTTGACCTGAAAGGGTTCATTACTGTAAAGGCTTTATTTAATATAACTCAGCTGTGTGAGTCACTTTGTAATCTCTGACCTTGTAGCTCAGTCGGTAGATCAGCGGTGATCTAACCCGAAAGTCGTCCGTTCAATTCCGACCCTGGTTTTTCTCTTTCCTTGTGTGGGCCCATTTCCACTAGTAGGGCTAACGCTCACATGGTTCATATGGGGTACAAAACTAACACTTCTCATTACACTCTAATCAGTTAAGTCTGTTAAAATATAAAGTGCTACACTGCCAACGTTTGTAAAACGTCCGATGGCTTACTGAACAGCTTTTAATTCTTTCCAAGTAGAGCTCATGTGTCGTTCGTCAGGCGACCAGTTTTGCTAAAATATTTTACCTTCGTTTTCAACAAAAGAACTGCAAGCATAATCGGAAGCATCCGAATAGACAATCTTAGAGGGTTTACTCTCGGTGCGCCACGCTGACCGAACGTTCAGAAAGCATGCGTTTAGCTTCCAAAACATATCTCACGAATAGCCTCATCGGTGAGCTGAACATTGGAAAACCACGATAACCTAATTGGAATTAAGTAAAGCCGCGATCAGTGATTGCTCGGAATTAAATATACTGCAATAAAAGCTAAACTGAGATTACAAAGTCAAGGAAGGGTTACGTTTTTACAAACGTTGGCACCATTTAAGTGGATGGGGAAGAAAATACAATTCTGCTCCATTTTCATGAAAGTAAAGGAAAAGAACTTCAAAAGCATGTATTCATTGTGGATCAAGAAGTTTGTAGCGTAATAAAAACATATATTTAAAAAAAAACGCCCCATTAAATTCACGCAAGGTCGCTGACTTAACTAATGTTCGAGTTTTCAAAACTTTCAGCCACTACTCGATTAGCTACCTCTCCAGACCTTCCTCTCACATATATCTCTTTAGCGTTTTCATGATACATTGAAAATAAATGTGCCTTTTTTTCCTTGGCCAGGGTTCCTTATCCGAGATGTTAGTGACCTTTTAAAAGATCTAAAACGGGGACGGCCGCGAGAACGTCATTTCATATTGCTAGTTTAGTTTTTTAACGTTTTTCACGATTATTCAAGTTTGTTCTACTTCCACAAACTATCCGAACTATCTAGGAACTGAATTGGGAGGAACAGTGTTGAAACTAAGAAGGAAAATCGAAGATTTAGCCTTGCGTGCTCTCATCTTTCTTAATTAAAACTTGAGATTTAGTCATTTCACGTTGCAGATTGGCAGAGAAAGGAAAGAAATGTACAATACTTTAAAGTGCAGGTGCAAAGCCATTGTTTGCTCATTAGTGTCTATTGTTTGTGGTGTTCTCGCTGTGGTTGCCTTCCTAGATCTTAAGGTCCCTAGAATACGGAGCTTAAGCAACGACAACAGCGACGGCTACGAGAACCTCGAAAGTTTGCATATTTAGTGGGCAAAAACAATAGTTTTGCACGCCCTGCACGTGCGTTTTTCACTTTTGTCCATTTCTTTGCCGTCGTCAGCAAAACAACAACTTGAAATTTGAGGTTTTATGAAGAACGTCAGCCCTTGAGGATAAATTTTTATTTTCTCCCCTAAATTAAGTGCCATTCCGACCAGTGTTATTTTTGAGGAATTACCACACCCTTGTCATATTAAAAAGGTTGAAATAGTCGCTAAGTGATTACAATAACGTGAATTTATAGTTTGCGATGACGTTCTCGTTGCCGTCGTTGGTGCTTAAGCTCCCTAATATCTTAACTAATGCTGCAAGTAATTCGTGACATATTACAGTCGCGTCATCTCCGCAGTAAAGCCTGGTTTTCACTAGCGACGCAAACACAAGCATAAGTAGCTTACGCTACTGAAACGAAGGTCGACATAAGCATTGCTCAAATGCTCAGACGCGAAGAATCTGAAACGAGTGCTTTAATTGGCCAGGCGTAGCAAGTTTCCTTGTGCTTATGCTGCGTTAAAATTTGAATTTGAACCTATTTTTTGCAAGACATAATTCGACATACTTATGCCAACTTCAGTTGTGAAGAGTTTTACAATTTGAACTTAAACCTATTTAAATTCAAATTGTAAAACTCATCACAAGTATGTCAAAACATGTCTTGCAAAATAAAATTGAAATGTTGTTTTATTCCTTCAAGTCATTTAAAACTGGTGACGTAGATTACGCTTAAAGTCATGTAATGATGTAGCTGCACGAAGGTCACTGGATAGGCTGTTCCACAACCTTGCTCCGCTGTAAGAGAAATTGTTCTTCAAATAATTGGTGCGGGGCTTCGGAAGAGCCAATTTATTTTCAGTATTCCTAAATCGATATGGTGTTATGTCGTTTTCGAAACACAAATCTCGAACTCAGATACTCAGGTGTCATCCCATGCAAAGATTTATACATCATAACAGCAGCTGATTCCAATCTTTGATATTAGAGTTTACCCCAACCCATTGCCCGGAACAATTCATCGACATTAAAATCATAATTAGCACATATAAAAACACGGGCGGCACGATTTTGGAGCTTCTGAAGCTTTTCTAGAGGCCGCTGCCACAGTTGCCCCATACAGTACTACAGTAATTAAAATATGGTTGAACTACGTAGGCTGTCATATATATCAATTAATTTATTAAATGGGTATAAGATGTCTTATTATATGGAGGAGAGTGTTTTACTGGGAACTAAACCACTCGTAGATTCCATACGCCACTTCATCAGGGACCCGAGTGGCGTATTTTCCGTATGTCACCTTTGTGAGTGTCGTATCGTTCAATGACGTCACGATTCCCGCCTTTTGCTTTTGTTGAATTTGTTTCTCGCGTCGTGTTTGTTGTTTGGAATAAAAGCGTGGCGAGCAGGTTTGCGTCCATCAGCGCAAAAAGAGTCTACAGAAAAACTTGAAACGAGAACACGAAGAAGAATATTTTCTGTTGGCTATAAAGCCCAGGCGTATTTGTAAAACTTGACTACTTTGAAACACAATGAAATCGGAAATGTTCAGTATTTAGTCTCCATATAATAAAAAGAACATTACACGTTGGCTCGAAGATATGACTTTTATGTTCTTGCCACTCGAACATAAAATTCATATCTTCTCGCCACCGTGTAATATCCTCTATGTATTCGCTTTATCGCGCCCGATGCAGAAGAATTGGCATGGTCAACGGTGGTTTAGCTGCTATCAACCGCGCCTCTCACCTCTGTGACCCGGGTTCAACCATGGCCTCGGTTCATATGTGGGCTGAGATTCAGTCGATCTCCATCGGACTCAGAGGGTTTTTCTCCGGGTTCTCCGGTTTTCTTCCCTCATCAAAGTCGACTCTCAGTCACTTACATCCGGCTGCTGGCGGATATCCTCGATAGGGATAACTTCTGGTATCCTTTCCTTTTATTGAATTACATGAATAAAGTTGCCATTACAGTCTTTTTTTTTTTTTGCAAATGTTCTGTATATCACATTCGCAATTCATGTTTTAGTCAATATGCACATCAAGAGATTTCGTAGATGACCTGCTTCACTGGATGTTCATTTATGCTGAAAGAAGGAATTTCAGGAAATGCTGATAACTTCTGTTTCAACGCAACTAACATGATGTCAGTTTTTGTTAAATTCAAGGTCAGTTTATTGGCTGATAGCCATGTGTACACCCCGTTTAAATCAAAGTTAAAGGGGCAGTGTCATGGATTGTAGTAAAAATCTGGAAAGCTAAGGAAATCTGTTTACCGCTGGCAAACAAAAATTAAGGCCCAGATTTTCTTCAAAACGGCTATTTTAGCTTACAGAAACCATTCTTAAGTGTTTGTGGTTACGCGTAACGAAGATTAAAGTGAGTGCCAATTTAAAAACGTCGGGCCGACGTTTTCAAGTATTCCCTTTGCATCTTAGATAAATTTCTTAATAACTTAGTGTGGTTCATTTTTCTTTTAAAATTTGATCGATTTTTATCTCACTTCGGTGATCCAGAAGCAACTTAAGAATAAAAAAAAAACCCTAAAAATCGATTAGTAAATTTATAGTCAAAATAAAAGGGATAAATCCCATGATACTACCCCTTTAAGACAGTCATCAATATAACAATAACAGCTCCAGGGTTACGAAAAGCCGCTGTGGGGATGGGGTAAGTGTTGTAATGACTGTACCTCATCGGGTGGAGTTAATTTGACCTCGGACCCAAGCTCCGTGTCTTCACGGGTCATCAGTTGCAGTTAAATTCACCAGCTATCGTGGAAATCGAAGCAGAAAATGCTCATTTCCAGCCAAGTGCGTGGGGTTTTTTGACGATGAAACATTCACGGAGGTTCGCAAATGATGTGGCTTTAGCTTTGCGTGAAAAAATCTTTTCTGGGATGGATTTTCGAGTCGCAAACCGCCTCTGAGCTGACAACGGTCGGAATCGTAGTGTGCAGCCTTGACTTCGTCTTAGAACATTGAAAACACTGAAAACACAGAATTCCCGAAACGGTGTAATAAGCTCCAAAAGGCACAAGAATACACCAGAGGTGAATCATTTTTATTCACTTTATTGAATGAAAGTTAAATTGAGCATTTTTTAGGCTTTATAATCGACGGTATTTGATTTTCCATACAAAGTCTTATAATGCGTTTAAATTCTCAACGGCTGTCTGTAGTGACGCGAGCTTGGGCTGCCTATGGGGATGTGTCAATATTTGTGTCGTCCATGTAAACGCGGTATGAAATTGACAACTCGTACCAGAATGAAACTCGTACCGGTATCATGTAAATAAAAGAGTAGTTTCTAAAGAAACTGTGGTACTGCGTCGGTGGGGAAGTAAAGGTAAAGTCTAATACGAGCCTAGAAGGCCCATCAGGTCGGCGCTTATCTCCGGTTTCTGCAGCATGAAGCGAATAGGAGTATTTCTACTCCCCCCTGGATGGTATGCTAGTCCATCACAGGGTTACCCCCAGTATTAAATTCGCCGGTACCCATTTATACACCTGGGTGGAAAGAAGCACCATGAGAATAAAGTGTCTTGCCCAAGAACACAACAAAATTTCCCAGGCCAGGACCTGAACCCAGACACGGACCACTGGATCCGGAGTTGAGCGCACAAACCATGAGGCCACCGTGTCTCCCACTCGGTGGGGAAGTAGTACACGGAGTTGATGATGTAAATTGACCGCCGTACAGAGATTATAACAGCTGACGTTTCGAGCGTTAGCCCTTCGTCAGAGCGAAGGATTCGCTCTGAAAGAAATTACAGTTTTTAGTAAGATAGTGGTATGACTTGGTCATACATACATACATACATTCATATACTTTTTTATTGACCCTCCTCAAATGGGCCTTTCAGGAACAATAATTATAAAATAATAATTTACGTAATTAATTAAATTATTTACAAGATCAAAATAACTAATCATGACTATCAATTACATAACTACTTATCACAAAATCAATTACCTCCTTAAAAACCCCTTTTTAGCCACGACTGGGATTACTGATATTGGGCGGTAGTTAGTGGGATCATTGCGTTTTCCAGAATTTTTCAACAATGGGGTAACCCGAGTAGACTTCCACTCATCAGGAAAAAAACACCAGTTAACAAAGATTGAATAAATATATACGTGAGAGACTCAGCAATTAAATCAGGGCACTCCCTTTAATAATTTAGCTGAAATATTATTTAGTCCTGTAGCCTTAGACTTACAAAGTTTTGAAAGAAGAGAAAAAATATGTGTCGATGTTGTTTCCTCAAACAACTCTTTGATTTTTGCCCTTGATATTGTATTTCATTTATGACAGTTTTATTTCAATTGCGAGATATCAGTTTGTTGACTGTTTTCCAAGTTTTGCGTTCATTTTTAGCACAACTATTCAATTTCATAGTAGGCCATTTTAGCAAACTTGATTCCCCGATTTACTTGAATTTTTTGTTTTCCGAAACTGGTTCCATGTGAACGGATCTCTGGTTTTAATAACTTTCCTCTTAAGCTGGTCTCTTAAATCCGCTCTTTAATATGTTAGTAATTCAAGTGGACTATGGGGGCCGCGTGCGTTTGGTCTTCAATAGGGCATGTCAGTCGCAAAAATCCTCCCCTTATTTCGTATAGAAAAGGGTGATCTTTGAAAGATGTACCCGTTAGAGCAAAAATCTGAGGGTCTTTCAATTTCCTATCTTGACTAATAGAGCGATTTCACTCACGTGACCAGCAGCCATATTGGATTACTAAAACAAAAGAGAGTATTTGAATAAAAATAGAGATCAATTCCCAAAGGATTAGTTTGGTACACCATCATGGCCGTCATTCCTTTGTTTTGGAACACCAACATGGCTGCCGTGACGTCATGTAAAGACGCTCTATAGGCCTTTTTTCGATATATCAAAATTCAGCTCGAAAGAGAGGTTTAGAGGACAACGACAAAGGAAAGTGTGTGATATGCAAATATTTTTCACATTCACTCCAACGTGTTTCTATTGTTTTTTTCCTCACTGCCTCACTATCAAGCTGAATATTAATTTGATATTTCGAAAATGGCCTGTAGGATTGGTGTTTTGGCACGTCAAGCGAAGTGACCCGTGATGACTGACGTTTTATGACACCGGAAGTGTTTACAGACGGAAGTCAGTTCTGTCGTTAACCAGATTCATCCGAGACTAGGAGTTAAAGAACTTGCACATGAATGCATTTGTGTGATATATTAAAACGATCATTTATAAACAGCATACCTTGACCTTATTTAAGTCAATCATTTAGTTCTTGATTTAAGGATATGTGAGACATTTTGATGGCTGATATTGGCTTGCTCATTTGACGGTTGGCAGTAAAATTATTGCGTTTTTGACGGCTAAATATTTGACCATTTGACGCTTGACGGTTAACCTCATAAATAAATAAATCATTCCATGATTTCCACATATCACTGGGTCGTGAAATTCTCTCAAATTGTCCCACGGTTGTGTCAAAATGTCACTTCGAAATTTAGTGAAGTTAAAGTGCTTAAATTGCCTATAATTAATTGAGTTAATTTTATTTTGAAGGAGCGGGAATTGAAATTTTACGGCATACCTAGACTAAGCTGTGATCGCTTATACCAATGAGAGACACCCCAGAACAGATCACTGGAAAAATCGATAAATTTACATGCACATGTAAATTTAGATCATAACATGTAAATAGCATGTAAATTACATTGAAAACGCTGTAAATGAAAGTTTACAGCTAAAATGCCCTTTTGCAGATCTTAGAAGATACTGCAAAGAAGACGTAAATATTGCGGACAAAGTATGTAAAAACTACGTAAATTGCGAACACTCCAAGGTCAAAATCTTGTAAATACCATGTAAATGGCATACACCAGACTTATTCCAACCTGTAAACTCCATGTAAATATTTCCACTACACTGTATTACATCCCGTGAATCGATGAAACAGACAGGGGTTTGAACCAGTAAAAGACTTGTAAATCGAAAAAGTGGGAAAGCTTTGACCCTGTAAAAACCAAGTGTAAATTGAAAAAGGGGGACTGGTTTGACTGTGTAAAAACCTTGTAAATCGAAAAAGGGGGACTGGTTTGACCCTGTTAAAAACAATTGCATATTATAATTAAAAATGAAGACTTAAGTGACCACGCAAAAACCTGGTTAAAAAAAAAATCCCAAGAAACATTTGACAAGGACACCTCCACTGGCATAACTTTTAATGGCAGCAGATTTTTTACAACATCAAAGTTTGCTACAGTAAATAGAATTATTATATAAACACCAATGAAATACCAAGTGAGCTTTCGCACAAAAACATGATATCTTCACATGTGAAAATATCACTGTTACTATGGTTACATATGAAAATCGCGCCTTTCCATGCCTTTCGTGAAATGATTTACTATTTCGTTGGTGTTTATAAATAGAATATTACATGGCCACTTGGAGATATGAAAGTTCTCTTCTCATGTTGAAAAATATTTCACTCGTTCGCTGCGCTCACTCATGAAATATTTTTCGACACTCGAAGAAATTTCGTATCTCCTCGCGGCCATGTAATATCCTCTATTTATTATATAGATACTGATGAAAGACCAGGATTTCTCCTTTTACTAAAAAATCACATCTTCACTGCCTGCAGTGAACATATCATTTGTATCTTTCACATGTGAGGATATAGCTGTTGTCATGGTAACGAACACGATTAGCCAATAAAACGCGAGCTTCCTCTTCATTGTACGATACTTTTGTGCTTTAATATAATTCTTATCTACTACATTAACATTTTTATTGCAAATTTTACATTATCATGATTTGCTTTTCATAACTTTCATATCTTGTTTCATGTTACACAACATGCGTGTTTTAGTGGTTAGTGAAATATTTTTTCATCATTTCGAAAACAAATAAAACAAGTTGTTTTAAATCTAGACATTTCATCAATATCTATATAATAAACAGAACATTACATGGCCACTTGGGGATACGAACTTTATCTTCTCGTGCTGAAAGTATCTCTCACTCATTTGCTTTGCTCACTCGTGACAGATACTTTCAGCACTCGAAGATAAAATTCGTATCCCTGTGCGGCCATGTAATATCCTGTATATATCAAATACCACATTTTCTTCGCAAAACGATACTCAAATATTATGCTTAGTTTATCAAATATGCAATTCTATCAATCCTTCAAATACGAATGAAGTACATGTTAATAATTGAGGTCATCAAGAGATACATGTAGTCTTATTTTCACCGATAAAAATGCATTTTCTAACCATAAACAGATAATAAGTAGATGATAAAATACACTTATAACCTTCATAACCATTAACAGATAATAATTGCATTTACATTCATTTCATTGTTCATTAATTCTTGATAAACATTAATAAATAATGACTATGGGTAAATTCATTTTAATGCCCATTTAATGGCACAAAACAACAGCCTTAATACTTTATTCGATTTCAAAAGTTGATTAAATGACATTGGATCTTTACTTAAACATCATTATTAGTCCCTTTCTTTGTGTCGTAATAGCAGCAGACAAATAAAGACTTTAAAGAAAACGACAAAACCTTTCAGTTTATAATACATGTTTCAAAAGAAACTTCTGCCATCTTCAGCTAGTCAGAATACAAACATCAAACATCTTCAGAGTTTTGAACATTGTCACGCCTCATGTTCCGCAAATTTTTTTCGCGTTTTAGATCACGTCTCCACCAGTTTTCAACTCAAGTTAAAAGAGGCTATTTGTATTCAGAGAAACAACCCTCTTTGAATCAACAATTACATTATGTCAATCTAAAACTATCTTTAATTTCATGCAATACTTCATTCAGTTGTTACTATTTTTTCACATAAGCATTTTCTATTTATTATAATTTCAGCTTCCATCGCTTGTATTCTGACTAACTGAGGATGGCACAAGTTTCTGTTGAAACATGTATTATAAACTCAAAGGTTTAGTTTTTTTCTTAAAATTCTTTACTTTTTCTTTGCACATTATTTTCGTCAAACAATCTTTGTCCAAGCAACCTTAACAAATAACTTTTATTTGACTTCCTGTTGTAAAGAATGCCAAACTTTTAAGACTTTACTTGACCACAAAAATGTAATTTTGGCCTTCAAGTAGAGGAGGCCAACCATAATTGCTTGATCTTCTGGAACCTTCAAACAGAAGAGCAAACATTTCCTGTCAGGGTTTAATAACCAATTTACTGTAACGGTAACTTGACATAATTTTGTCGTAACAAACATGTGCTAGCTACTTTGACTTTGTTGGTTATAATGAGAATGTCTTTATAGGGCGTGGCCAAACGGGAAATGTTTGGCATTTAAACAACATCACATATTGTTTGGTGACCAAGCATTTTACCAATCGGCCACCTTGTTTGGTGCTCTTTGATCGTGTTTGGTCGTGTTTGATAAAAATTGAAGGCCACAAAATATTCAATCAAAAACAACAAAAACATTTCTTTTGTTCTCATGCTTGATGGGCGAACTTGAGGAGTTTGATCTGAGTTAGATCAAACATGTTTAACCGTTTGGCCACCCACTTCAAGAGCATGTTTGGTCACCAAACAATTTGTTTGATGTTGTTTAAATGGCAAACATTTACTGTTTGTCAATTAAGGCGCTTATGATGCTCCATCAACTGTCCTAATGCTGTGTAAAGGCTATTGCAAAATGAAATTGGCAAAGTTTTTTTATTGTCAAGATGTGTGTAAATTGTACTTACAAAACGTGCCTTCAACTACATTTGTATTCCAACTCCTTTTCTTTTATTTTCTTTCATCTTTGACTATCATAGTCTGACACTTCCTAAAATTATGTACAAAAGGCAGGTGTACCATTAAAAAAAGTAACTAATTAGCATTGGAAAATATTTAATTAATAAACATTTTTGTTTATAAGGGCTTCCCAGTTGATTATAATTTTGTTGAGGGTAATTATAGACAAGACTAGTGTATAAAGTTTGATCTATAATGGAATTAAAAAAACTTGCATGAATATTTCAACCAGTCAGATGCAAAGCTAAACCAATAGTTTTATTGCAACTTAGTCACTCTACGTGTAGGTTTCCCATACATGTACTTAGCAGCAGCAGCTGCATTGGATTGGTTAGCATTCTGACTAGGATATATGACTCCAGTTTATGGTTAATTGACAGGATTGACAGGTACAGTATTTCATTCAGGAAATATTCTGGTGTGTAATTACTTTGGTCTTGTTGGTTTGGCAACATTACAATAAATAGACAAGTTTCATATTCTCACAGATGGACTGGAATCAGCATCAAATACAGGCTCATGCAGAGGAATGAAAATTATTTTCCTTTGCATCAGCCTCTATTTGATGCTTGATCCAGTCCAACCGTGATAATACTGGTTAATTGACGACCCCTCTATCAACTTCAAAACTTGTTAGTTACCGGTAGTTTTAGGTAATGAAATGTTGTGATTTCCATTGAAATTTGGAATAAATAATCACTAGTAATTTTTTTTTCCAAGACGACCAAAATTGCACGAGCCTGTAGGGCGTAAGTGCACTTTAATTTACTCGTGATTATTTATTCTAAATTGCACGAGAAAAATCATGTGATTACCTCTTAATAATATATATGAAAAAAATCGAGATGGTAGGAACGCACGCACATCACGCAATCAGGGAAAAACTGTGCCATCCAGGGCACATGCTTAATTTGAAAACAAAACACTTCATTGGTTCTGACCAAAGCGTGTTGTTTATTAGCCAATCATAATCCAGAATTTTGATGTGTAATTTACACTGTTATTACACTTTTTTTGCACTACGTTACACTTGAACTGCACTGCTCTCAGACAATCAGAATCGAGTAATTTTTTCATGTATATTATTAAACACAGAATATCAATATTAAGACTAACAACAATTCTGCATTACAGTGTATCCTATGTGCAACAAAGCATAGGGAAACTGCTAACAATACATTTATTGGCTAAGAGCAATATTGCTGAAATGGGTTTAAAATTCCCTAAAACTAATTGGAAATAGCAATGTCATATCCCCCCAGCAAATCAAGATTTATCCAAGAGGGTTGACAGAAGTATTAATTTTACATGTAACAAAAAAAAAAATAGCGAAATAAGTGTTACCCAACGTTTCACCCAGACTGTGATGACATCACTTTCAAGTGACAAAAAGAATCTTTAACCTAGTATAAACTAATTTATATGGTGTGAGGTTATGGAAACCATTAACACATATTTTTATAGTGTTGTAGTTAACATGTCTGCAATGTAAAGTATGTTCAAATTAAACAAAACGTTTTGTGCGGACAGTGTCCAATTGTGTATTGAAGCTTGGTAACTTAGACAAACTAGTTTTCCATTGCATTTCTTCAATACCAAAAAGTTACTTGTAAGGTCGCCAACAGTTTTAATTATATGAATGAAATGATATACATGTATGAAATGAACCATATATTGAATTGCAGATATGAAATCAAGTGGAGCTATAATGATCCTCGCAGTTATGAACACAATTTTTGCACTTCCGTAGAGAAGTCTGAAAAATTCAAGACTTCAACGGGGTTTGAACCCATGACCTCACTGTGCAGGTGCGACGCTCTAACCAACTGAGCTTAATGAAGCCACTGATGTTGGTTGTTGGTCATTTGTGGGTTCAAGTGTTCCTGTGACGAATGAACCAATGAATGTACATGTAATGATATAGGAAACAAATCACATGTTGAACTCGTCAAGTGGTGGGGTGGTTTAATGCCAGAAACAATACTAGTTTTAATCCAGAACCTAAAAAAATCATGTTTCGCTTGTTCAAGCAAAGCCTTGCTGGGCATCGAACTGTGAGAAAGTTTAACTTTACCTTTTTTATACATTTACATCTATAAAAGAGAGCTCAAATTATTTTGTCTCAAGTTGTTAATAATATTAACTTTAAATACAAGGTCGAGAAATTTACATTCCTCAATTTACTTTATTCACCCTCTTTGATTGTTCACTCACTGAGTTCCTGTGCATGTCAGTATAGCTGCCTATTACATCCTGTTTTGGCTTGTATGTTATATAATTATAAGTTGTATTTGTTTTCTTTTTCTTTTTATTTGTATCTTCATTTCTTGGTATTAATGACTAGTATAATGTAAAATTCTGTTGTGTATTCAATAAAAATAAATAAATATATGTTGAACTGCAGATATGAAATCAAGTGAAGCTATGATCCTTAGTGGCTTCATAGCTCAGTTGGTTAAAGCATCGCACCAGCAGTTTTCATCAATATGTTAATGGAGCGCTGGCTAGTGTAACTGATGTACTCTGCATTGCACAGATCAAATTGATATAATCATACACCACACATTGCTGGTTAACCTTTTGACACCCAAACGGGCCTAAACCAGCCATACTTAGCATTTTACTCTGTCTAACACCAGATGATTTAATTTACTCATCAATGGGAAACCCCTGCGAGTCATTGGGTTAATTTAAAGGTGGTTTCGGTTCACACAGTTTAACATCTTCACTAATTTTGCAGCTTCTGAACACTGGTGTAAGAATGTGATTGATTTTTTACTCAGATAAGATACTGTTCTTCATCAACTGCATCAGTACTGGTATTAAAGTATTGCATTTATACACATATTCATTGTTACATGTACCTGCTGTTCTATTTACTGCTGCACTCATTTCTACAATCATCTTGAATCTGATTGTTTTTTGGCTATAAAAACATTTTAATTTAATTAACAATAATTATATTGATCCAAAATCAATAAATATTACCAATAGTCCAAAACCTTGACATGTAATATGAATTTCACATACTTGAACTGTGGAGAACCAAATGAGTGGTGATTGTGAAAGATCATCACAGTTTTGTTTGATGCTTTCATCAGCAAAAGATCGACAGACCTGAACTGAAAAAATTAGGCCTGAATGGGATGTGATAACTGACCTCTGTGATATACTGCTGCAACCGCAACGCTCAGGTCAGGGTTCAAATCCTGTTCAGCCCTGAATTATTCAGGTCTATCTTTCACTGCTGCTTAAACATCAAGCAAAACTGTATTGAACTTAGTCTCTCTTCAGTCTAAAACCATATTGCACACTGAAATGGAGCAACATGATCTTTAATGTTGTTATCTTCTTTTGGATCTTTGGTTCTGGAGTGTTAATTTGCATCCAAGGCAAGAATGATGATAACACCAGGACACTACATCAATAAACATGCTGAATGTTTGAGAATAAAATGCTCACCAAAGCTGGAATAAGAACATTATCTATCCAAAACCTACAATTCTGCCGTAGCTTGTATCGTGACTGTACATGCTGAATGTTTGAGAATAAAATGCTCACCAAAGCTGGAATAAGAACATTATCTATCCAAAACCTACAATTCTGCCGTAGCTTGTATCGTGACTGTACTGATAATTATTGGTTATTGTTAATGGTTTAAGCTGTTGTCCTTTGTTATTTATTTTATTTGTTAAAATAATTAGTTGATCGGTTTAACCACGGAATGCGTGTAGCTTCGCCCACCGCGATTAGCCTTTGCTATTTGTGGGCGGAGACAGACTGTACATACCTTTTTGTATCAGTTTTTTAATTTTTTGATATAAATACTACAACTACATGTACATTAACCCATTGACTCCTGGGGGTTCTTCATTGATGAGTAAAAATGTCTGGCGTTAGACAGAGTAAAATACTAAGTAATGGCCGGTTTATGACGGTTTAGGGGTGAATGGGTTAACCCAACACTAGAGAATTACGCAAAGGTGCATGTACTTAATACAATATCATGACTTCAACAACCAAATCGCTTCAGGGCAAAGATAACTTGTGAAAGGTCATGAATTTAAAATAAAATTATACAAAAAGAAATGGTACATGTATTAAAATACCCACCATGACTTTCCTTTGAATACAGTGGGGATTTCTGTCCCCTTCCTCTTGATGTTACGGTTTCTTTCCTAAACAGGATTAGACACGTGTTAGTATGTTGTACTTTTAGTATACAAAAACATAGAATAAACAACAGTAGTTGTACTGTCATTATGCCACTGAAAGAGTCACACAAATTTATTTGACCTTTTTCTTAAAGCAGGTGGCTTTCTTAATGACCTAACGATGCTGCTGATGTGCTTTATGGCTTTGAGTGTTGTATAGTGCAACATATACAACACTCTCTACAAACTTAAAATTAAACAATAATTATTTCAACTCCTTTTAATCTAATTTCACTCATCCTCTTAATTACCCTCGTAGTAGTAGTAGTAGTAGCAGTAGCAGCAGCAGTAGTAGGAGTACTAGCAGTAGCATTAGCACTTACTCGGCAGTAGTACTAGAAGTACAGTGCTAGGAGTAGTAGATGCAGCAGCAGTATTCCAGTTACCACTGGTAATAATCAAGGAAAGTGCATTCAAGCTGCCTTTTTCTGAATCAAATAAATTATTCTATAATTATTATAGGTTTTGACTGAGGATGATCACTGAATTTCATTAAATGGCAATTTATTCTGGATGCATCATATAAAACATTTTACATGTGTGTTGAATTTTGGTCTAAAGTCACATAATTAAATAACACAGATCAAGCTTGAGGCCCACATGCGAAATCAAGGTGAGTAGCCAGCCTCACAAAGAGAGCAGCCAGGAAACCTAAAATCACAAATCATCCATACATGCATTGACCTCTTTCATAATGGTGGCCAAATAATACAGTGTACATGATTGTATATTCTTTTGTGTTAACCCTAATGAGCCTTTCTAGCCTCACTACGACGAGCAAATTCCAAATGAATATTTTTTTTCCAAATGAGGGCAGTAGGTCTAATTAACATATACACAAAAGAATGTAAAGGAGGTCACCATTAATTATGAAAGTGGTCTACAGTATATTCCCACAGTTCCTAAATGACACCATTAGTGGGCATCTTGCTTTGCTCTTCTGCATGTGCTACAATAGGCCTTTTGGAACAAGTCATCACATGACCTTTTTTTCATAGACACAATGATTCTGCTTTTTTCCAGAAAATAAAAAGAGCAGCTCAAAATATGCCATCATGCCGATTTTTGTAAGCATGTCGTTTAAACTGGTGCCGTTACAGTTGAAAGAAATTACAAGGATTTGTATGGGAAAAGGACGCTTTGCCACCCAGTCACACTTCAATGATCTTTATACAAATCCTTTTATTTTTCTAACTTTTCAAACCGCTTTAAAATTATTCCTTCAAAAGTCTGAAAAGTTCCACCCTCGCATATTTATTCTCACTCATTCGACCCATTGTAAAAATACATGTAGGAATCTGAGCGTTGTTTGTGACACATAATTCTGAAAAATTACATTGGAGGGCAAAAGCTTTTCGTTCGTACACAAAAGTATGGAATTTTTGAGTATTTAAATGGTCATATACACTCTTTACCTTAAGAGGTATTTCTCTGAAAATTTGTATTCTGGCTAAGACAAAAATGATTCAATATTTCCATTTCTGGAATTTCTAAAGTCCGAGCTTTAAGTTCACCAACTGTCAGTCATGTGACCAGTTTGTTGCAAATGGCCTACTACCAAAATTATTATTAATGATGATGATGATAATAATTATAATAATAATTTTTAAGGTTTTGTGGTTTATGTTAGTTTTAAATGTTTGACCATTTCTAGCTGACATACTGTAATTATTACAAATAACTTACAAAAATAAGTACAAATAGATACTCTAATTTAAGAAAGACAATGAAATAAGTATGTGTAATCAAATGGCGACGAGTGAAATTAGGAAATAATTTCACGCGCGTTTTGTCAAAATTCTGGTAATTTCCCTCGCCTAAAGGCTCCGGAAATTATCAGAATTTTTACAAAACGCAAGTGAAATTATTTCCTAATTTTGCGAGAAAACCATTTGATTACCTTTCAATGTCGTGGGTGACAAATTACGCTCAGAACCGTAATTGTAAAATCGTTTGAGTACTTTATCCAACTGCTCGGGAAGAATCATCTCCACGTTTTTCTCAAGGCTATTTTCTTCACACCACTTCTCAAAAACTCTCACCCAGTTAATTGTGCTCTTTCACGTATTTAAATTTGATGCCGCTTCTTTTAATTTCGTAACTTCTTCAATGGTCACTGTCTTAACCCTTTCAGCCCCGATAGTGCCAAATGGCACTTATAGATTTTACTCTGTCTAACGCCAGACGATTTTACTCGTCAATGGGGAACCCCTCGGGGCTTAAAAGGTTAAATCTAGACGCCACCTTGGCTCTGATCGAGATACAAGAGATGTTACCAATTGGTAATTTTGTAATTCTGTTTCGTCATTGGTCATTGGTCGCTACGGAGTCACGTGAGAAAGCGCACGAGCCCGGGAAGATCAGTTGTGTGCGATCCTTCGGGAAGGTCGGACGTGTGTTGCTTTGTGTGCTCAGTGTTGAACGAACGCCGAGAAAATCGCCGCATGGCTGCCGAAAATATGAGTGGAAGGGACGCCCTTTCACCGGCGGAGGAAGAAAATTTAATTTCTGAAGACAATGAGTCAGCGAATTCTTCACCACAGGGCACAGACAACGTGCTTGCTAACGTCTTGTCAACTATGACTCAAACGAGTTCCACCATGCTGTGCATGGAAAAGGCAATGAAACGGTTAGCTGAAGAACCAGAAGACCATGCTACACCACCGAAAAGGAGAAGAAAACTTCCTGCAGCTAGTGCCATGAGCGATAGCGGAGATTCAGACCCTGAAAAGTCGGATTCCGAGGCACTCATTTGCCCGCCCAACGGCGACCCCCCAAAACGGGGCAGCTCTGCAGAGGACGCATTGCTCAATGAAATTGCTCAAGACTTTGAGTCGGACGAGCAAACTGACCCGAAAGTCGCTCAGAAATTGGCGGATATCGTCAATAAGCGATGGGGTTCTAAGTTGGAGGAAGCCAAATTAAAAGAAAAATTGGCGAAATACAATCGACCCAATAATTGTGAGAAATTAACTGTGCCAAAGGTCAACCCCGAGATATGGAATAAGCTGAAGCACGGGACCAGGAGCACGGATTTACGCCTTGCAAACATGCAGAAAGTCCTTGTTAAAGTCAGTAGTGCTGTCGCCAAATCGACTGACACACTGCTGGCTATCCTTGCAGATCCAAACAAGACTTCAGCGCTGGCTCTCACTGAGACATTGGGGAAATTAGTTACGTATAACGCTGATGCTCTGGCATTGTTAGGTCATGTTAACATTGACTTGTCTTACCGTCGACGCGACGCTATCAAACCACACTTAAATAACGAATATTCCTCGTTGTGTGGCTCTCAAGTACCCATCACGGGCTTGTTATTTGGCAATGAGCAGCAATCTCAGCTCAACAATATCAAAGCGACTTATAGGATTGGCCATTTGACTACTGCAAAGTCATCTTACCGAAACCATAGCGATGGCTGGAAGGGCAAATCTCCTCACTCTAGTGGAAAGCCTTTTTTAGGGAAGAGGGGCCGGTCTTACCGGCCACAAAACAACTTCTACAAACCACGGGAAACCGAGAAGAAATCCAGCCAGTGAAATGCTCTGATATCCTGACAGACAAGGTAAATTTGTTGCAGTATCTTAAGCACAAAGTTCTCTGCTTTTAGGCAGGGGGGCTGAGAGAATATTATAATCAGTGGCAGGCCTTATTGCAAATGATATTAGGCCAGCCAATTGAATTTACCAGGACTCCATATCAAAGAGTAGCCCCAGAGAGAAGAAAATCCTTGATTTGGATGAACAGCGTGTCATTGATACCGAAATAAATACACTACTTGCTAAAGGTGTTATTACCCCAAGTAGTCACGAAGAAGGGGAATATATCTCTCCTATCTTCACTAGGGCTAAAAAGGATGGCTCTTTCAGAGTTATTTTAAATCTCAAATGTTTAAACACTCATGTGCAATATCACCATTTTAAAATGGACTCGCTTAATACTGTTCTACATATGGTAAAACCTGGGTGTTTTATGGCATCAATAGACCTAAAAGATGCTTATTATTCTGTGCCTAATAATTGCCACTGCCGACCAAAAATACCTGAAGTTTCAGTGGCTAGGAAAACTATATCAATATGTTTGTTTTCCAAATGGATTGGCATTTTGCCCCAGGAAGTTTAATAAATTATTAAAGCCAGTATATTCACATTTAAGGCAGCTGGGACACCTTTCAGTAAGTCATATTGATGACTCATATCTCCAGGGTGATGACTATGATGACTGTGAAAGAAATGTTACGGATACTGTCAAATTATTTGATTCCCTTGGGTTTACTGTACACCCTGAAAAATCATCCTTTGTTCCACAACATCGAATCACCTTCATGGGTTTTATTATAGACTCAATTACAATGACAGTGTATCCAACCTCTGAGAAGATCGAGAAGATCATTCATACCTGTCAAGGCCTGTTGCAGGGTCCACACCCCACAGTAAGAGAGGTGGCATCCACTCTTGGGTTACTCATATCAAATTTTCCAGCTGCAAAGCTAGGGCCCTTGCATTTTAGGTCACTGGACATGGACAAAACTGAGGCCTTGCGCTTAAACAAGGGTAACTTTGATGCCTTAAATATGTCACTGTCTGAGTTGTCTCGCAGTGATTTGCAGTGGTGGATACACTCAGCAGGGTCGCTGCAAAAACCTGTAAGACCTCCTCAGCCAGAGATCACTTTATACACAGATGCAAGTAAAGAAGGCTGGGGAGGAGTACTCGATAATGTAAAGATTGGGGGGCATTGGACCCCTGAAGAGGCTTCAAATCACATTAATTATCTTGAAATGCTTGCAGTGTT
This sequence comes from Montipora capricornis, assembly GCF_036669925.1. NCBI lineage: Eukaryota > Metazoa > Cnidaria > Anthozoa > Scleractinia > Acroporidae > Montipora > Montipora capricornis. The sequence continues at coordinate 47,894,890 of NC_090895.1, read as the reverse complement.
ATTTTCTCTCAAGGCATTTCACAAAGAGTTGTCAGGGAAGCATGTCCTTGTGCGAATAGATAATATGACTGCTGTGTCAGATTTAGGTAAAATGGGCACTAGCCATTCCAGAAAGAGAAATGATCTAACCCGTACACTCTGGGCATGGTGCCTTGAAAATAACATGTGGTTAACCACAAGTCATATCCCAGGAAAAGAGAATACTCTAGCTGATGCAGAGTCCAGGAAATCTAGAAAAGAAACTGAATGGACCTTAGACAGACGGATTTTCCACGAGGCTGTTAAGAAACTTCATGTTGAGCCTCAGATTGACCTGTTTGCCTCTAGGCTTAATTACCAGTTAAGGCCATTTGTCGCCTACCAACCTGATCCTGAAGCAATGGCTATTAATGCCTTTTCAATCTCTTGGAAACCTTACGTTTTTTATGCTTTTCCTCCCTTTAGTATCATCCCAAAAGTGTTACAGAAAATCCAAGCAGAGGAGGCCACAGGACTGTTAGTTGTGCCATGCTGGCCGACTCAACCATGGTGGCCATTGGTAATGCGACTGCTGGTTCAGGAACCCCTTGTGCTTCCAAAAAAGAAACACACCTTATTTCTACCTCAACAGCCAGACTTGGTGCATCCACTACATCAGAAGCTCACCCTTCTGATATGCCACTTGTCCGGAAATCCCTTGAAGGCAGAGGCCTTTCGGAATCGGCTACCTCACTCATCTTGCAGTCCTGGAGAAAGGGTACTCAACAACAATATAAACCTTTCATCGCTAAATGGGAACAGTACTGTAGTCAAAGAAAGATTAATCCTTTTTCAGCGACTCTAGAACATGGGATTAATTTCCTGGCAGAACTGTACCAAACAGGGATTGGATATAGTGCCCTCAACACAGCCCGTTGTGCTTTATCTACTGTTTCTTTCACATCAGAGCATTATACTTTTGGACAGCATCCCTAAGTTTGTCGTTTTATCAAGGGAATTTTCGAATGCAGACCCTCTCTACCAAGGTATCAAGAAACTTGGGATGTGACTGTGGTATTAGACTACCTAGCAAAATTTGGGTCACCTGAGAAACTTAGTTTGAAGAACCTGACTTTGAAGGTGGTTATGTTGATGGCGTTGCTTTCGGGACAGCGTCGTCAGACTTTGCACACATTATCAATTGATTGTATGCAAATAAGTTCTGATAAATGTGTGTTTTTCATTAACTCACTGTTGAAAACTTCGAGACCTGGTAAACATTTAGCTTGCCTTGAGTTTTAGGCCTATGCACCAGATGTTAGTCTTTGTATTGTAAAGCTTCTTCAGCACTATCTGAAGCGTACAGATGCTCTTCAAGGTGATGTTAAGCAGTTTTTTGTTAGTTACACTAAGCCTCACAAAGCTGTTTCCCCTGATACAGTAAGCAGATGGATTAAGACTACATTGGCTGCTGCTGGAATTGACACTTCAAAGTATGGTGCCCACAGCACCAGTTTAGCTTCTACATCTGCAGCTAAAGGGAACAGCATTTCTATTGCCACAATTATGAAAAGTGCTGGGTGGTCTCAGGAGTCCACCTTTACCAAGTTTTACCACAAACCAGTGGAACACCGAGCGAATTTTGGGGCTGAACTCCTTAAAGCTGTATGTGGTGACAACTAAGATAGTTTC